>NC_045434.1:46728425-47028425 GCF_002776525.5 Piliocolobus tephrosceles | reverse complement strand
ATCCTTCCTTTATACTAGCTGTGCAGAATGCTTATTACTTTCCAGTTTTACAGTTAAGTAAGCTGACTTTTGGAAAGGTTAACTGACTTTCCCAAGCAGCTCACCATAGTACATAGCGGAACCAAGATTCAAAATCAGGCTAATTTGGTTTTGTTTTTACTTTACTGTGCAAAAGTTCCTGCTTTTATTCATCTGTAGTCTTAACTTCTCTCTCAAATTCTAGACTTAAACATCCACCTTCTTCCAACTGTATCTGCCACATCAATTTAAATATTTACCTCTTCAAACCTAACTCATTTTATTTTTCTGTCAACTTTTACGTTTTCTTCCTGTGTTTCCAAAATCTAACCCTGACTGGGTTCTTCTTCATCATACATACAGCAGTTTCCCCTCAGTTTAGTAAATCAATAATTGATACATCATTTGTTCATCTTAACTTCAATCTGTACCTTGATTGATGATAGATTTTTTTCCTAGATACATTTAAAGACTATGCTGCAGTTCTGTTTAAAGAGCCACCAAAGTTCTTCAAATCCTACTGAATGAAGTCTACCTCCTTAAACTTGTATTCAAAGCTTTTCATCACTTGATTTTAACACCATTTTCTGTCTTTGGCCCATAAGAAAATTCTATATTTATTCCAGGCCCCAGCTAAATACAAACATTTATCATTTCAGATATACTTCATATGTTTAAATATTTGTATTTATTCATTTTTTCCTAAAAACGTACATGTGGTTTATATAGCTGAGATCAGAAGTATTGTTACTTACAATAATCACATTTATTTCCCTTAGCTCAATCCTTAGACTGACATCATAAAGGGAGGTGTCTGCAAGAGAATAATCCCAAAATTATGAATCTGGAATCTTATAAAGGCTACATGCTGCCCAGTTGCCAACACTAGCCCTCATAAGAGAGGGAGGAAAATTTTACATCCCTAATATAAACAACATAGTTGGAAATATATATATACACACATACACACACACACACACACACACACACACACACACACACATATATATATATATATATATGGTCAAGTGCCTACCTGAAGTGAAATATTTGACTCCACAGAGACATGTTTTAATACTCTTTATAAAATAACAGAAGACTCCAGGTTAAATACCAGTAGGATGTTAAAAACAAATGGGCCTGTGGAAAAACATTCAGAATCTTTATAACCCATCTTTTTTTTTTTTTTTTTTTTTTTTTTTTTTTTTTGTACAGAAAGTCCTAATCATGAATATGTAAGCAGAATAGCGGCCCCCAAAATGTTGACATTTTAATTCCTGAAAATGTGAATATGCTAGGTTACTTAGTAAAGTTGGAGATGGAATTAAATTTACTAGTTAAAAAAATACTATATGATAGCCTCCTTAATGTGGAGACTATTCTGGATTATCCAGGTGACCTAGACATAATCATAACAACTCTTATAAATAGAAATGGGAGGCAGAAGACAGAGAACCAGAGAAATGGAAGATTGAGAAAAAGACCCATCCCAACCTTGCTGACTTTGAAGTTATAGAAATGGGGTAACATGGCAAAGAATGTGGGGTACTCTAGAAACTGCAAAAAACACAGAAATAGGACCTCTGCTATAGTGTGCAGGAAGAACTCAGTCCTGCCAACACTTTTTTATTGTAGCATAGTGACATCCATAGGACTTGTGCCTTGCAAAACTTTAACATAATTTTATAATGTTTAAGCTACTAAATTTGTGATAATTTGTTAGGTAGAAACAGGAAACAAATACAATGCAGAAACATGAAAGTGTTAGTATTGCTTCCTGATAATGTCACACACATAGGTGTGTTTGTGTCTATTTTTTTACATCTGTGTATTTGTGTGTGTGCATGTGATTTTTTTTTCAACTATGGAACTTTGATATTTCTGCCTCTTTTTCCCATCTTATAGCCATCTCCAACTAACATTATTCTGTAAAGCCCTGTCAAAAGATAACTCTTTGAAATCTAGACTAATGGTTTCCTTCTGTAAATATATGTGTGGTCTTTACTCATAGATCACGTTTTTTGGTGTTGTGTCCATTAGAAGTATTATGCTATATGTGCTTACAAAATGGGTGGCATTACTTTTGCATTAAAAATAAAATTGTGTTTTGAAGTGCCTTTGTGTTAGGGAACACACACTGAAAGAAAAGTCCATTTTAAAGCTCTTGTGCAAATAAAACATGATAAATATAGAAGAGATATTAAACATCATATGTTATCATGTATAATAAAAGTAGTTAAAAATTTTATACTAACCAACATGAAAAACATTAAAAGTGATGCTTTATTTGTCCTACTACATTTTAGCTTGTTTGCTGACATTGCTCTAGGTGTGTCCTCCATAGGTTAGCATTGAAAAAGACCGAGGTGTTTGTTCAGCTAAGCAATGTGAAGAACAAAAATTACTAACTAGTGGCTGATTGCTTTTCTGTGAAGTGTGATGGTAATGGATATTCTAAATTCCAGACGACTGGACCACAGATTTCCCCTTAAACTGCTGGAGCCTAGCACTTATCTCAGGCAGATAATGAGTGCTAGTTTTTCCCTTTGTTCCTAACATCATGAATACCAGTTCTACTCAAGAGAGTATCAACTACACAAGAGCAGAAAAATTTGTCTTTCCTGTTAACTGATACCTCTTTAAGCCTTAAAAAGTATTTGTTGGAAAAGAAAAAAAAAGAATGATTATCAGACAAATTCATTGTTTATATCTGCTCACATGGAGTATTCTCCACATTAGAATCCAGGTACTCTTGATGCTGTTTTAGAGAATAAGGATTGAGCTGAGGACCAAGTAGTTAGCATTAAGAAGTGTGGTTGACATTACATTACACAGATTTTTTTTATGACAGTGCCTATGAGATTTTGTTTTCTCATTCATAAGAAAGGTTCTATTCTAGTATGCATGTGGGGAAAGAAATTAAGAACTTGTGTGGTGTTACTCATTATAGTCACTGAAGTTCCAGTAAATAGTCTTCTATTTTTCAAATCTGGGTGTCAGGAACACAGACTTGATTGGTCAATCTGAAACATTAGAAAGATTGGGATACATTGTTCATAATTTCAAAGATATTAAACTGTATTCTTCTTGAGTCCAGGGACCCATAATAAACCCATGGGGAGATAAGTCAATAAGAAGGAAGAGTTTATACTGAGCTAGACTCAAAAGGAGTGTCATAAAAGATTTTGTACTGCAGTAGAGTCTTCAAAGATTTGATTATGAGATGGAAAATATGAGCTTTCAGATGAGCAGCTCAAATAAAGACTTTGAAGCCTCACCCAGTTTGGCAAATGTCTTTTGGGGACTGTCCTCCACTTTTCTATTCCTTGATTACTTTTCAAGTCAGTAAAACCACTACCTGTTTGCTGCCAGCAGATAACATAACCCAGAGGTCATTTGAGATTCCTATGATAGATTGAATTGAAAGCTTTTCTTGTTTGTCTTTGATTTCCCCACATTGTACAGGCTCGATATATAAAATATTATGAGTCACTTTTAGGTATGGTTATAGAAATAGCCATTTTTACTTTCCTCTTTTTGATACTCCATCATAGGTAGTAAGACTAATCAATCAAATGTCACTGATGCTGTCATAAGGCACCTGTCTAATAAATTGGACAAATGGATGTAGAAGCCTAGTTGAAAATATATGTCCTTTGACAGAAGGATAAATCAACATCTTTTACAATCTTAAATTACAATTCACAAATAAAATCAGGAAAATGTCTATAAAGTATTGATCTACTGTGTGTCTCTGCTAAGTAAAAAATACTCACTTTTGAAGATAAGATATGAAGAACTCAAAACACACTCATAGGATAGCATAAACAAATGCCTAAATGAATTATATTTTTAGAAAAAGGGTTTGGCTATTTTAATATATTTTCAATAGTATGGAAGGCGGTTGGCAGGTGGGCAATACTGAAGGATCCACATGAATAACATTATATGAGCCACTCCAAATGAAATCATTACCCAAGGAATGTGTCCATAATTACTTCTGTTTGGACAGAAAAAGAAGATCTCCTTTTCACGGATTTTCATTTACTGTTTTAATGTAATTTATCTGCGTGACCTCAATTACATTTAAGCACTGATTTCTGAGCAACCTACTTATTTTCTTCTAGGTCACTAACTCAGTGGATTGAGATGTGATTCTAGCGCAGCTTGTACAGATATTATTGAAAGATGTGTGAGAGTTCTCAATGTTATCAGGGTTTCTACCAGTCACAAAGGGAAAAATCTGACTTTGCTTTCTCCAGTCTAGCATTACAATCCTTTTTCAAAGATATTCTTGATTTTAATGAAGCTTTAGAGCTATCTGCAGTGCAGCTGCTGCTTTGCAGAGTGTCCTGTGAAGCTTTAAGAGCAACACTGACAAAGCAGATTAACTATTTTTGTGAAGCTTTTGAAAGGCCACTGTCCTAGAGAGGGTAAGGCAAATTAGCCTGTGCTGAGCATTCTTTCAAGATTATGGCCCTGATGCCTAGTTTCTGCACTGAAAGCTAAAGATTTTTTTTTTCTTTTTCTTTTTTTTACAATTGTAATCAGCTATACTCTGCCTGTGGAAGAAAAGCAAACTTTCTTATATCTACTTGCCTACACCATCACAGCTTGTAACTATGCATAAGAAACATTCCCTTTTACTGACAACAAGAATATATTGCTAACTATGTTTTTAGTCCTTTGTGAAATGATGGTCCTACGTGATAGCTTTTCTTAATTAAAACTCCTCACTAACCATTTGTAAGTCTAAAATTACATTATGTTACATTAAAATGTGATCAACTGTCACTATTTATACAGAGGTCTTGGATAGTATAAGATAGTACAGGTAAGCAAGACACAGCCTACCAGGAAAAAAATACTATTACAGCAATTGTATTATAAACTGATGGACAAAAGCAAGTATGTGTAAAATATTTGTTCAGTGTATTTCGGTTTAACATCACTTATGTCCTGATATGCATCATTTGTTTTCTTTTCATATTCTGATCTACAAACATTTCTTAATAAAATATACGCACATATCATAACTAGTAGCAGTGCTGGTACAAATTATTTTCTCTTCTGGACAATAGGAG
Organism: Piliocolobus tephrosceles; assembly: GCF_002776525.5. Classification (NCBI taxonomy): domain Eukaryota; kingdom Metazoa; phylum Chordata; class Mammalia; order Primates; family Cercopithecidae; genus Piliocolobus; species Piliocolobus tephrosceles. The sequence goes on along the minus strand of NC_045434.1, from coordinate 47,023,323 downwards.
TTAAAATAATACATAGACCTTAGATTACCATATACTTAAAGTTTACCTCTTTAACCATAGAGTCAGCGTAGAGTATTCAGACAAATAACACATTTACATTTCTTTCAGTATCCTTTATTTTCTTAAGTAATTCTTACTCTGTTAAAGCATAAACAAAATGACATATTACCTCGAGAGCTAGGCTTAGATAGTCTGCTCTATCTTGTTTCCTACTAGCTTTAGATACTACAGCAAAAGAAAAGATGTCATTTGCATTGCATTCTGAGGTTTGATTTCTTGAAAGCTTCTTCAATTGCTTAAGGTACTAAAATGTCAAGTGTAGATTTTCAACATTTTTCCTAGACATCAGATCAAGTTTGTTATCCTTGCATCATTGGAATAGGGCAGGGTTTATTATGTAGACTAAATGGAATACCTACACTTCAAGTTATTAAAACATAGTTGAAGAAATTGATCAACACTAAGCAAAATCTTTTTCATATGTGACAGGACCTATTTCATGTAAAAGTATGACCACAGGTAGACACTACAATAGTTTAAAAAACACATAACAGCAACAACAATAAAACCCAAGCATGGCCTTAGAGAGTATCAAAGTCCATGTCTGTATTAGTCAGGGTTCTTTAGAAGAACAGGACAAATAGGATAGGTGTATATATGAAAGGGAGTTTATTAAGGAGAATTGACTCACACGATCACAAGGTGAAATCCCACCATAGACCATCTGCAGTCTGTGTCCCAAAACCTCAAAAGTAGGGAAGCTGACAGCCCAGTCTTCAGTCTGTGGCTGAAGGCCTGAGAGCCCCTGGCAAATGACTGGTGTAGGTCCAAGAGTCCAAAAGCTGAAGAATTTAGAGTCCGGTGTTCGAGGGCAGGAAGCAGTCAACATGAGAGAAAGATGGAGGCCAGGAGACTCAGTCAGCCTAGCCCTTCTATGTTCCTCTGTCTGCTGATATTCTAGCCACGCTGACAGCTGATTAGATGGTGCCCACCCAGATTGAGGGTGATCTGCCTCTCCCAGTCCAGTGACTTAAATATTAATCCCTTTTGGCAACACCCTCACAGACACAACTAGGAACAATACTTTGGATACTTCAATCCAATCAAGTTGACAGTCAGTAGTAACCATCACAGAATTCAAATCCAAAGCCAACAGAAGGTAACAAAAGCTAACAAGGCATAGGGAACTGGTGAACAATACTCAGTTTACATCAGTTTTTTCTTCTGGGAGTAGGAGTGGGGTACACAGAGAAAATTTGGTTTCCTTTGATTATAAAGATATCTACCACAGAGGTATACAGACTTCAGTGTTAAACGTACCTTCAACATCAAACATATGGTCCATTTTGACTGATTTCTCACTTGGATCTTTCTTTCTTTCCAAGATGCCTGAGGTTACTTTAGTATGATATAATATTGTATGTAGCTATAGTTTTGTGATGATATTCGTTAAATTCTAAAGTTATTTAGTTATTTCACCAAATATTCATTAGTATTCTTGGTGGGTATCTTTCCAGGTAAAGATATTTGTCCTGAGTTAAAAATCTCATTAGGGGTGTGTGGGTTTTGATAAGATTTACATTTTCTTGAGTGGAAGAATAGGCATTTTCATGCCTCATAGAGTAGCTTGGTTTTGGGGTTTTTCCCTTGTGATATTTTAATTCTTTTGATATTAACATAGATCTATATGACTTTCTTCTAGAATCCATGCAGTGTTTGACTCATACATAGTTTATTGTTAACAAACAAATAAAAACTGTGTAACTATTCTAATTTCACTTGTCAAAGAAGGTAGATGTGGAAACTTTGCACAACATCAAAATAATCTTAGTAGAACATAGGTTAATCTTCCAAGTATCTCAAGGCAAAAACTGCAATTACATTGTTAAATAGAACTGTTAGGCATTTGTGTATTACTGGAGCTTTAGTACCTTCAATTCGAAGAATGAGGGAGAGTAATTATGGAACCAGTGACTGTTCCAAGGAGTTGTATAACTTATTTTTTTGCATGTTCCTGATCTTAAGAAATTTTCTATCTGACCTGCCCATAGGAAATCAAATATCAGTTCATATTGCAAGAACCACTTCAGCATTTTCATCTTATTATTTAAATACTCTGCAATCTATAGAACTTTATTTCTTTTCTTTTTTTTTTTTTTGAGACAGAGTCTCGCTCTGTCGCCCAGGCTGGAGTGCAGTGGCTGGATCTCAGCTCACTCCAAGCTCCGCCCCCCGGGTTCACGCCATTCTCTTGCCTCAGCCTTCCAAGTATCTGAGACTACAGGCGCCCGCCACCTCGCCTGGCTAGTTTTTTGTATTTTTTTTAGTAGAGACGGGGTTTCACCGTATTAGCCAGGATGGTCTGGATATCCTGACCTCGTGATTCGCCCGTCTCGGGCTCCCAAAGTGCTGGGATTACAGGCTTGAGCCACCGCACCCGGCTAGAACTTTATTTCATACTCCCCATTTTAAGCCTGTTTAGGAGACCTAATTACATGCCATTTAAACACCCAGACAAATCATCTTCTGAGCAAAATATAATTTACCTTAGAAACTAACTGTGCTCTAAGATAGAATGCAAAAAGGGTCATAGTCAATTTTCAGCCCATTTTTCTTTTTGTAAGATATATAGTGAATATAATCTCACCGTATTCAAGGATGAAAGAATCATGCACCTCAAATAAGGGGAAATGCAACCATCTCCCTCCAGCGATAATATATGAAATACAACAAAATCTGAAAATTATGAGAGTGGAAAAAAATTGCATCTTTTTCAGTTTCTCATGTTGATTTTTCCTTTTTAAAAAATTCATGCATATTTAGCCAAGACTTGCAAAATTCCACGTTATGATGGGAAGCCAAAATAAATAATTATTCACATATTTTTCAGCATAGACTTAAATGGACAGGAGTGTTCCTTGAACATAGAGTGGGCAGGGGCCTTCAAAAGCAAGAAAACTTGAAAAAAAAAATTGAAATAAGACAAAATCAAGCTGTTTTATTTGCCACTCCACCCATTTGTATAATTAACTTATTATCTGAACTTAACCTGACGTTTTCATGATTTTTTTTATCTTTTTTACTGTTTAAAAAACTTAATTTTATTCAACTAAGGATCTGATTCTGTTTATGTGTATAAATGTGAGGTGAAAATGTGGGAAGGAAGTGCATGCTCATGTAGCATTGTGCAAATTTTGATACAATGCATCTCTACTAAGAAGTTATTCGGGAACTGAAAAAACATACTGGAGTCATTAAAAGCCCTATAAATATTTGAAGGGCTGTCAAGTAGAGTCAGCAAGTAAATTAATCATGTGTTACTCAAAAGACAGAATCAGGATCAATGAATTCAAGTTAAAAAGAAGCAGCGCAGGACTCAAAAAGATCACAATATATAGATTGGGCTCGGTTACAAGAAATTGAACTCCTTTTCCCAGGAAATATTTAAGTGGATGTTGATAATCAATTACTACAGATGTTGTTAAGGTAATTTCTACATTGGGAAATAATTTTGAAGATACAACTTAAATTCATTTTCAGTCCTACAAGCAATTCATAAACAGAGTGATAAAAAAATGTAAAATTTAAAATTTTGCCTTTACAAGGTGATGCCATAATTTGATCATTAATAATGCATATTTAGTTTGATGTTATTAAGATGCGCATATGCTTCATATATTCTATTAACTTTATTTTGATTTTGATTTTTTTCACCGTCTTAGTATCTTAAAAAATTAAGATTTAACCACTCACTGCGGTATATATTCCACTAAATTTAGTGTTATTAGCAAATGTGATCACCATAGTTCATGTGTTTACTTCAGGAGAAAGGCTTCAGAAAACTCTCTGTGATTGAATCATAGGTTCACCACTCAGTAACTGGCTGTATACCTGGAGATCATTTTTAATTTTTTTGTACATTGGTTTTCTTATCTATACATTTTTATGCGGGGGGGGGGGGGAATCTACCCTAGCAATTGTAAGAATTAAATAAGATCATTTTTGCACATCAATTAGTATTAGATTAGGTATATTATAAGCATCCAAAAATGTTGGTAAAACTTGTTACTATTATCAACAAATGCATTTAAAATTTGCTGAAACAGGTTTTTCATCTTTGTATTGAATTTTTTTTCACAATTCTAAGTGCAAAACAGATGTGAAATAAATTTTAAAAAATAGGTGTATGGGTTCATAGATTCATGAAAAAGAAAAGTGAAACAAATCACTGGAGGGCCCCTCAACATGGAAACACTCCCGGATTGATAAGAGCCTTAAGTGTCTTTCTAAATCAGAATACAAATATTAATTGTCTTTCTCTTATGTTTTTATTCAGAGAAAAATCATCTGGTTTGTTCTTAACAACTGCTCTGGGAGAAATCATAGTACTTTAAATCACACTGCAAACATGCCTTGCCTTGGACATACGTAGAAATGTGACTTTATTTCCAGTCAGTCGGGTATTGCCAAAAAGGAAATAAGGAACATATGAATAAAAGAAAGCAGAGAGAAGGAGCCTGTTGTTTTCAGAAAGACTGCTTTTCTGATGGCATTGTAATGGTAGACACTCCTGAGTTCTGAGACCCATGTATTCAGCTTGGCTACTGCTCCTACTGAGGAGAAAACACTGGAAAATGTGGACAGGTATTTGAAATCCATACGTGTAGAATAAGTGAGGAAGTTGTCAGAATGGACAGATGCAGTGTTAAATATGAGATAAGAATAGTTTATGTTTGGCTGCCATACAGTATGCCAGTTCAGCCAAATATGAGTTCTTCAGCAACAGCCCTCAAGTTTTCTTCGTGATATGCTGCTTCATTGGGGCAATTTGCCCTTAGGCACCCAATTACCATACATATTCCTACTTTCTGTCAGTCAAAGAAATGAAAGATAAGGAAGAATTGGTATTATACATGAAAATTCTTTACAGGAAATTCACACACATGTTCATATATTTCTTCTTGACATGTATCATTGTATTAATATTTAATTTGTGAATAAAATATGCATATCTTAAAATATAGTTATCGGAAAAATGTAGCTTAAAATAGGTTTGATGTAAGTTTGTCTTACTGTAAATGGCCAGATTAACAAAAAAATTAGATTAAAATAGTCTGATAAATTTTAAAATCTTTTAATAATTATAAAAAGCATGAAAAGTCAGAATTAATAATTACAACCATATTAAGAAAATACTAGTGATGCATTGATAACAAAATGATTTTCCTTAAGATTATGGGAATTTCTGCTATAAACATGTCTATAAAATGGGAAAAGCCTAGTGACATTGCTAAGCACAATTTATTAATTGTGATAGGCTCGCTGCTGCAAGTAATAGATGCCACAATTAATGATTCAAATATAAGTACAAATTAATTATTCCCTATACATTGGAACTGTGTAGGTGATCTGCTATGTCCATTAAGTGGTATTTATGTTTGCTCTGATGAATAATCCCATTTCTGTTAGCTGGAAAAGCCTATGGAGAAGTTCAGATGTTGGGTTTTCACAAACCGTGTCTGAAAGGCACACATCACTTCTGCTTACACTTGATGGCAAAAATCAGTCACATGGCCACCTCATAAAAATAATCTATGTGCATTCTGAGGATGAACAGAACAACAGCAAACAACATATATATATATATATATATATTTTTTTTTTATTTATTTACTTATTTATTTGAGATGGAGTCTCGCTCTGTCGCCCAGGCTGGAGTGCAGTGGCATGATCTCGGCTCACTACAAGCTCCCCCTCTCAGGTTCACTCCATTCTCCTGCCTCAGCCTCCTGAGTAGCTGTGACTACAGGCACCCACAACCACGCCCGGCTAATTTTTTGTATTTTTAGTAGAGACGAGGTTTCACCGTGTTAGCCAGGATGGTTTCGATCTCTCGACTTTGTGATCTGGCCGCCTCGGCTTCCCAAAGTGCTGGGATTACAGGTGTGAGCCACTACGCCCGGCCAGCAAACAACTTTTTAAGAGCATTTAACAGATTTGTACACTGCATGAAAATCAGACCTGTTAAAAGCATGATGAAGAGTTCTTGGTAAACTATTGTTCTAATGGACTAACTATGGTGTGTGAAATCAAGATGAAAGTAAGTTTTCATAGGTAAGTTCAAGCTTTCAAGTAGTTATTATGCATAGATTAAAAAAAAATCTTTGGGTACATATATCGTTCAACCAGGAAAAGCTTGCATTATTTTTTTTGATGTTATATACTTACATATCTTTTAAATATTTTATTTTATTTTATTTTTTAAATACCTAATAGGCTATAGAATGATGACAACACCACAACGCCAACTGGCAAGAGCTGGAGGAGAGGAGAATGTGAGATGACTCTCTAATGGATAGAGTTTTATTATTTTGTTTTGTTTTATTTTAGATTCAGGGAGTACATATGCAGATTTGTTATCTTAGTGTGTTGCATGATGCTGAAGTTGGGGTGCTAGTGATCTCATCACCCAGATAATGAACATCATACCCAATATTTGTATTTTCGATCCTTCCCCTTCTCCTTCCCTGCTCCCCTTAGTAGTCTCCAGGTTCTGTTGTTGCCGTCTTTATGTCCATGAGTACCCAATGATCTTATTAATGAGAAAATGGCATATTTGGTTTTCTGTTCCTGCATTCAGCTACAACCACATTGCTGCAAAGGACATAATTGTGTTTGGTTTTTATGGTGGTATAGTATTCCATGGTTTGCGTATACCACATAATATTTATCCAATCAACCATATGGGCACTTATGTTGATTCCATGTCTTTGCTATTGAGAGTAGTGGAACAATGAACATGTGAGTGCCTGTGTCTTTCTGGTGGAATGATTTGTTTTCTTTTGGATATATACCCAATAATGGGATTGCTGGGTCTAATGGTGGTTCTATTTTACGTTCTTTGAGAAACATTCAAACTGCTTTCCACAGTGTCTAAACTAATGTACATTCCTACCAATAGTGTATAAGCATTCTTCTTTCTTCACAGCCTTCCCAGCATCTGTTATTTTTTGCTCTTTAATGAAACTCATTATGTCTGGTGTGAAATGGTATCTCATTGTGGTTTTGATTTGCATTGCTTTGATGATTAGTGATGTGGAACATTTTTTCATATATTTGTTGGCCACTTGTATGTCTTCTTTTAAGAGTGTCTGTTCATGTATTTTGCCTATTTTTAATGGGGTTACTTGTATTTTACTTGTTGGATTAAGTTCCTTATAGAGTCCAGCTATTAGGCCTTTGTCAGATGCATAGTTCTTGAATATTTTCACTCATTCTGTAGGTTTTTTATTTATTCTGTTGATTGTTTACTTTACTGTGCAGAAGCTATTTAGTTTTAATAGGTCCTACTTTCTGGTTTTTATTTTTGTTTCAATTGCTTTTGTGAACTTAGTCATAAATTCTGTAACATAGACAATGACCAGAATGATATTTCCTATGTTTTCTTCAAGGATTTCTTATAGTTTTAGGTCTTATATTTTAATCTTTAATCCATGTTGAGTTTTTTCTTTTTTTTTTTTTATTTTGTATATGATGAATAGTATGGGTCCAGTTTCATTCTTCTGCAGATGGCTAGCCAGGTGTCCCAGTACCTTACATTGACTAGAATGTCTTTTCTCCTTTGCTTAGTTTTAATGAGTTCGTTGAAGATCAGATGGTTCTAGGTGTGTGGATTTATTTCCGGATTTCTAACCTGTTCCATTAGTCTGTTTCTGTATGAGTATTATGCTGTTTTCGTTACTGTAGCCTCATAGTATAGTTTGCAGTTGGGAAACGTGATGCCTCTGGCTTTGTTCATTGTGCTCAATATTGCTTTGACTATTCAGGCTCATTTTTTATCTCATATGAATTTTGGAATAGATTTCCTAATAATGTGAAAAAAAAGTAATGTTGATAGCTCGATAATATGTTCATTTTAACAATATCAATTATTCCAGTCCATGAGCATGTAATGTTTTTTCATTTGTTTCTGTCATCTATGATTTCTTTTAGCAGTATTTTGTACTTGGGTAGAGATCTTTCACCTCTTTGATTAGACATATTTCTAGGTATTTTTTTTTGTGTGTGCAGATATTGTAAATGGTATTATAGTATTGATGTAGCTCTCAGCTTGAGTGTTATTGTTGTATAGAACTGCCCCTGATTTTTGTATATTGATTTTATATCCTAAAGCTTTTCTGAAGTTATTTATCAGTTTCAGGAAAATTTTGCAAGAGTCGCTAGAATTTTCTAGGTATAGAATTAGATCATCACATTGTCTGCAAAAAGAGATAGTTTTATTTCTTTTCCTATTTGGATTCTTTTTTATTATTTTCCCTTTCCTGACTACTCTGGCTACCACTTCCAGTATCATGTTGAATAGGAATTGCAAGAGTGAATATTCTTTATTTGTTCAAATTCTCAAGGGGAAATTTTCCAGTTTTTGCTTGGTCAGCATTATATTTACTGTGGGTTTGTCACAGATGGCTCTTGTTATTTTGAGGTATGTGCCTTCAATAGTGAATTTCTTGAGAATTTTTATCATGAAGCGATGTTGGATTATTTTATAAGCTTTTTCTGCAGACATTGAGATAATCATGTTGTTTTTATTTTTAATTCTGTTTATGTGGTGTACCACATTTACTAATTTTTGTATGTTTAACCAACTTTGAATCTCAAGAATAAAGCCTGCTTGATAGTTATGAATTAAGTTTTTTCATGTGCTGTTGGATTCAATTTGCATTTGCTAATATTTTGTTGAAGATTTTTGTGTCTATGTTCATCAGGAATATTGGCCTGTAGTTTTTTTTTTTTTTTTCTTCATTGTTTCTGCTAGATTTTTATATCAGGGTGATGCTGACTTCATAGATTTAGTCAGAGATGAATCCCCCATCTTTGATATTTTGAAATACTTTCATTTGAATTAGTGCCAGTTTTCTTTGTATATCTGGTATGATTCAGCTGTGTCCCTACCTGGCCCCGTGGCATTTTTCAGTTCGTTATGATTCAGTTTCTGAACTAGATATTGTTCTGTTCAGTTTTTCCATTCTTTTCTGATTTAATCCTGGGAGATTTTGTGTCCTCTAGATTTTCTAGATTCTGAGTGTAGAGGTATTCATAGTAGTCTCAGAAGATCTTTTGTATTTCTGTGGGATCAAATGCAATGTCATATATGTCATACCTGATTGTGCTTATTTGAATCTTCTGTGTATTTTTCTTTGTTAATCTAGCTTGTGGTCTGTTGATGTTGCTTATTCTTTCAAATAACCAACTTTTGTTGATTCTTTGAATGGATTTTTGGGATCTCAATTTCGTTCAGTTCCACTCCGATTTTAGTTATTTCTTTTCTTTTGCTAGCTTTGGGGTCACTTTGTTTCTTTTTCTAGTCCCCCTAGCTGTGATGTTAATTCACCGGTTTGAGATCTCTCTAACTTTTCGATGAAAGCATTTATTGCTAAAAACTTTCTGCTTTAATTTCATTGTTTATGCAAAAATCATCCAGGGGCAAGTTGTTTAATTTCCATGTAATTGTGTGGTTTGAGATATCTTCTTGGTATTGATTTCTATTTTTACTCCAAGGGTATGGTTTGTATGATTTTGAATCTTTGAATTTATGGAGACTTGCTTTATGGCTGAGAATGTAATCAATCTTGGAGTATGCTGTATGTTCAGGTAAGAAGAATGTGCATTCTGTGCTTGATGGGTGGACTATTCTGTACTTGTCTATTAGGTACAGTCATTAAAGTGGTCAGTTTAAGTTCAGCAAGCATTGTTGGTTTGTTTTCTGCCTATATGATTCATCTAATGCTGTCAGTGGAGTACTGAAGTCCCCCACTATTACTGTGTAGCTGTGTAAGTCTTTATAAGTAAAAAAGTAGTTGTTTTATAAATTTCTGTGCTCCAATATTAGATGTGTATATGTTTAGATAGCTAATTCTAATTGTTAAATGGAATTCTTTATATTTTTCCTTTTTTTACTGTTGTTGGTTTACAGCCTGTTTTATCAGATATAGGAATAGCAATCTCTGCTCGCTTTTTATTTTTATTTATTTATTTATTTGTTTGTTTTTCTGCTTGTGTCCTTGATCTCTTTCCAACTTTTTCCTTTGAGCCTATGGGTGCTATTATGTGTAAGATGGGTCTCTTGAATACAGGAGACAGATTGGTCTTGTTTTCTTTTCTTTTCTTTTCTTTGCTTTTCTTTTCTTTCTTTTTTTGAAATGGAGTCTTGCTCTGTTGCCCAGGCTGGAGTACAATGGTGTGATCTTGACTCCCTGCAACCACTGCCTCCTGGGTTCAAGTGATTCTCCTATCTCAGCCTCTGGAGTAGCTGGGAGTACAGGTGCCCAACACAATGTCTGGCTAATTTTTCTATTTGAATAGAGACGGGGCTTCTCCATGTTGGCTAGACTGGTCTCAAACTCCTGACCTCAAGTAATCCACCTGCCTTGTCCTTCCAAAGTGCTGAAATTACAGGCATGAGACATTGTGCCAGGCTTGTGCGTGTGTGTGTGTGTTTTCTAACTTGACACTCTGTCTCTTTTACATCAGACATTTAGACCTTTTACATTCGAGGTTGATATTGATATGTGAGGTTTTGAACCTATTGTGAAGTTCTTAGCTGGTTGTTTTGTAGTTTCTGTTGTGTGGCTGCTTTTTAGGGTCTGTGGACTATGTACTTAAGTGTGATTTTGCAGTAGTGGCTATCATTCTTCTGTTTCTATGTTTGCAACTCCTTGAAGCATCTCTTGTAAGATGGGTTTAATAGTAACAGATTATTTTAGTGCTTGCTTGTCTGGAAAATATTTTATTTGTCCTTTGCTTATGAAGCTTAGTTTGACAGGATATGAAATTCTTGATTAGATATTCTTTTCCTTGTAAATCCTGAAAATAAGCCCCCAGTCTCTCCTGACTTCTAATGTTTCTGCTGAAAAGTCCGTTGTTACCCTAACAGGATTCCCTTTATATGTGATCTGGCCTTACTTTCCAGCTGCTTTTAAGATTTTTTTCTTTATTGGTGACCTTGGACAATCTGGTGATGTCATGGTGATGATTATTTTGTATAATGTTTTGCAGGTGGTCTCCTGATTTCCTGTATCTGGCCGTCTACCCCTCTAGCAAGATTAGGGAAGTTTTCTTGTATTATTCTTGCAAATATATTTTGCAGGTTATATGCTTTTTCTCCTTCTCTCTCAGGAATGCCAATAATTCATTGCTTTGGTCACTTTACATAACTCCATCTTTCTCACATACTTTGTTCATTTTTTAAAATTCTGTTTTCTTTATTTTTGTTTGAATGGATTATTTCTAAAGACCTGACTTCCAAGTGCAGAAATTCTTCTGTTATGGGCCAGTTTATTGATAAAGCTTTGAATTGTATTTTGAAATTCCCTAAGTGAGTTTTTCAATCCCAGAAGCTCTGATTGATTTTTTAAAAAGATATTTAGCTCTTCCTTAATTTCCTGGATTACTTTAGAAGTTTCTTTGTGTTGATTTTCAACCTTGTATTTGGTCTCATTGAGCTTCCTTGCAATTTATTGTTTGAATACATTATTTTTAATGAGTTAGTTGACCTTCAGGGAACTCACACAGGGAGAATTTTATAAAACAGTTATTATTCGTTTTTAACATATTAATGTAATAGGATCCACTTGAGCAGTATAAATTAGATGTCACAACATGTGAAAATGATAAATAATTTTACAATTTTTATGTATATGCAGAAATGATAAAAATATTTTTGGATAAGGGCAGTGCAAATGACAAAGACAGTGTCAGATAAGCATATGAAGTGTTCTTGTTGTTATGCCAGTTATATAGACATATTATACAACTGTCTTCTGAATGGTTGCATACCTAAATATTTTAATATTATCAAGTAACTCAAGATAACTTTATTGAGTGGTCCAGGCTTTCTGTCAGCCCTTGATGAGTGCTCCTTTTCCACACATCAGCTATCACTTACAAGTACATTCTCATAAAAATTGATATGAACTCTTCAGTACATAATGTCAATATCTACTTCCGACCACTTCTCCTACCTTTAAAATAAGGCTAAGTTTCTTCTTAATCCTTTCTGGTAAATTTGCTGACTTTTATAATTTTTCAATACATACTAAATGTGGTTTTAACTTTCTGTCAGTCAATTTATCACTAGTATAGACAGCAGTATTCCGGATCTGAAATGGAAAGTAGCTAAGTTCTTGCCTACTTTTCTGAGCTTAATGCGCTCTTGAATCTACAAATTATTTATTTAAATATCATTTTAAGGTAATTATAATCAAATAAAAAATTTTACTGTCTGAAACAATGAATCTATTTTTTTATACAGAAAATATAAAATTTATTTTATTCCCTTCAGTATTTTATATGAGCAAGCTTTTTTTCTGGGTATCAGTCTTTCCACCTTCAATGCTGGCTGTTTGTAACTGTCTTGTGTTTGTCCTACTATGCTGTCCATTATTCAGTTTTTAATATTTATTTTAAAATTCAAGCACTTTGAAGAAATATAAATTTATTAATGTTCTAATCTTTTGGTTTTATCATCTATGAAAACATTTTTTATTAGATTTTCGTTTATCGAGCTCCACAGGTTTTTGACTCTTACTCCCTCTGAGAATCATAATGATTACAAGGTACCACACTTATTTTAAGGTAATCAATGTTGCTTTTTTGCTTCCATTCATCTAGCCTCAATTAATTACAGGCAATTTATTTAACTAAACTTATGACAAAAATATCCTAGACAATCATTCCTTTGTGGTTATAAAGTATTTCTACATATCTCATTACATAAGCATGGATATCTATTATTTAAAATATTACAAATAATATTTTAGACAAATTTGATTCTTAGTAGCAGTAATTACTAACAAAACCATTTAAATACTTTTCCCCAAAATAAATCAGGAAGAACACTTACCAAACTTAAGCAAGTATTTCAAGAGAATTATTTGTCATCATATTGTGTAAACAGAATGAAGGACCGTATCAGTATGTTTACCTATTTTTATTCATTTATCAGTGACTAGTTAATGCTACATTTTCTCCCAAGATAACTTATTATTGATTATTGATAACATTTGGGAATTTTTTTTAGGGGAAATGTCTGTGTTTAGTGGCTTGTGGTGAATTCACTGGCCCTGAACCCAGCTTTATGTATTGGAGACAGGTGTGTGTGATTTCAAGCTCCAAAATTATGATAGAACATAATTTTGGAAACTGCCATATTAATTTTCAACTTATTTTTAAGTCCTCTTTCTCACTGAGCTTCTGTGTTCTGAGACAACACACACATTGTATAGCTGTAGGTCTTAGAAAATCATCTTTCTTTTTTGCTACTTACTGAAACAAGTTAGTAGCTTGCATTACAATGAAGACCATGGTTTGACCAGATCTAGAAATTTCTTCAAAATATCTAGTGTTTTTCCTACTTTTTTGCAATCTGAAATGAGTTTAAAACAATTTTAATTGTTCTTACCCTGTATATGGACGAAAAGCAGTCATTGATATTTTTCTGTTGTTTGCCTAGTGTTCCTATCTGTAATGCCAGAAGCATAGCTTTCCAATAGTGTATTTGTTTTCTTTTCAACAACAATTTATTTAGTTTTAGAGAGATTTAGGTTTTATAAGTGTAGATTAAAAAAAGAGATTAAGACTTTATCACTCGTCACTCCTCTGCTTTCAAGCTATGAAGCTGAAAGGGATTTTTCTCTTACAGTATCTTAGGTGTAACTGAAAGGTTTTCATTTGCAATAATTGTGCAGCTATCTCATGATCATGTCATGCTTGTCATGTTTGTCTTGCTTTCCCATGTAATCTCAGTGCATGAGTTATAATATTCAACCACATAGAACTGTGAAATAACCAGCATTAATACAAAATAAGAAAAACAATCTTAATTTTTTTTTTATTTTCTTAAGCATGTTTCTGAAGTAGATACTGTTTTGTTATCCGCTAAACATTAAATTATTATTTTATTAATTCCAATGGATAAATCTCATTAGATGAAACAATTGAACAGCTACAATGCACTTCATTCCTCAAGAGAAGAATTACAATAGTTAAAGGGTTTTCATTTCTTCTTTTGTAAATGTTATCATTGTTAATAATCATCTCCTTTGCTCTCATTTGACCACTAAATATGACAACTGTATTTGAAAATGGAGTCATCATTTTGGTATGCAACATTCTTTGAGACTGAGAAAAAGCAGACCCAATAACCTTTCTATTGTCTATCCAGTTACGCTAATAATAGAAACTATAATAATAAAAGTTTGACAACTTAATATATAAACTTGTGATGGAAAATCAATTTTCTCCTTATTTGTTCCTTATTAAATTTGTACTACCTAGGCCAGGCATGTGAAAGAGATGTCACTATCATGTGATAGCTTATTATTTATGCATATACTTCAACTGGTAGATAACCCAGAAAGCCATAACTAACTTATATTTTAAATAAGAAGCTTTTGTTGTAGCCTACACTTTGAATTAATACAACCCCAATTAAGACCTTGAATCCTCAAAGTACAATTTGGGCAAGTTACATAATCCTCCTCACTTTGTATATGTAAAAATATGAGTTTCATCACCCACTCTTTAAAAGAGCTGATCAAATTAAACAAGATAATTAAGTGAAGCAAACCATTACTGCTTGAAACTTAATGAATACTCAGAACATTGATAATGATGATGGTGATATGGTCAAAAATCATATAGTGCAGAACTAAAAGGAATGCTACTTTATATTTATTAGAAAATTTAACATTTATATGAATATCTATTTGGTTGGATGGCAGACATTTAAATTCCCTAATTAAAGATTCTTCCTTCCTTTCTGAGAAGTAGGTTGGGAAGATTGACATGGTGCCTTTGGCAAAGGGTAGGGCACACCATTTATGTTCCTCAGATTCATTTTTTATTCAAGTTCACAGCCTTTGCAATGTCTTCATCACTATGTCTTATGTGATGAATATTCTAGGATAGTCCCTTTTCTCAGCCTCACTTTTTCCTCAGGTCTGTCTGTGTACTCAATCATATATGTACTCAATCTGTGGTGTTCTGTCACAAGTGAGAAATATTATACATCTCTGTGGAGCACATTTAGGCCTATCGGTCTTAACACAGGATGCAGACTATTATTTTGTTCTCAGGCAAAACTGAGAGCAAAGCAGTCCTCAGGCCTTGTCATTTTTTTTGGACTGTATTTAAAGACAAAGGACTAGTTTTCTTCTCAGATGCACAAACCTATCAGGACTTTATCTACTTTTAATTTCCTAGCCCCTTCTTGAACTTGTCTCTAGAGGTAAGGTACAAAACAAATTTTTAGGATCAACTACTGTATTTACTTTAAATGCCATATTCTTCAGCTTCTTGATCCATTATATGTCATCTCTTGGTTTATCATATGAAGTACCTTTCATGTAACATATTATTATTTCCCACAGATGTATGGGAAATAATCATACACACACACACACACACACACACACACATACACATATAGTTTTATGAAAAATTTTTATATATATTTCAATAGTTTTAAAAATCATTTCATTAATTTTGGAGAAAACTCACCTAATAATTGTAAACTTATACTTTTTTCCTGCATGAAACATGAACAACAACATCACTTTTAGAACAAAGTCTACTTCTTGCTGTGTTGAGCAACCATTTTTCCAAATGGTATGAGGTATGCGTACCACAAGGTACAAATAAACTGTATTTAAATATTACTCGTTCTATCAACTTCAGATGAAAATATGCAGTATAATAATTTTCAAACACAAATACATTGAGGAGATTCCTTGACATCATGCGGTTTCCAAAGCAAAGATAATAAAACGTCAATTCATGATTAAGGATGATGAGTAAATAATATCCAAATTTGTTTAATCAGTCAAGATATAAAGACAGTGAAACTGAAAATCTTTTGTTGTTTCCTAATCAAGAGATCTTTTGGCTAATTTTATTATTTAATAAAACATTTGTTACATTTACTTGGTTCTACAAACTTTTTAAAATTTTTGAAATATACAGAAGTCTCATTTTTATTTCGATAAATCAGAATCATAATTTTCACTTCATCTTTAAAATATTTATCCCTTTGCCTCCTATTTTATGCATGGTTTATAAATAGTTATTGAAGAGAGTTAGAAACATATATGAATTTTACTTTGGGAGATATATTATTGTTAACTTAATTCAAAACACAATTAATTATGTGTTCAATTCAGGATAATGAATACAGTGGTAATGAATTCCTTCCACTTCTGATGCTTGCTATTGGGTATTGGGTTTACGGTAGAGATTAGCTTTAATTCTTCCCTGTCTGCTGACTCAACTGTATTCTTCAATATTCTGACCACTAGATGGTAGGGTCGTGTTGCCTAACTAGCTAGTCTGGCCCTGCCCCTATACAGCATGAAAAATGTAAGATTGTTCATTATTTTTCTTAACATTTGTCTCTTATTTTAAAGGATTATTTATTATAAAACTCCATTTAAATTTGGAAATGTACATATATACACACACATATATGTGTATATATACACACACATACATATATGTATACATATACACACATATATGTGTATATATACACACACACATACACACATATACAAACAGACACACAACAGGACATCAAATAATAGTGTTTCATTAAAATGTTGATGATTAACAAAATCAATTTTTGACAAGGGCCACTGTCTGTTGGAGTTTGTACATTCTCATATCATGAACATGTATGCACATATTCATATCTGCATGGGTTTTGTCTGGATAATTCAGTTTCCTCCCACATCCCAAAGGTATGCACATTAGGTTCACTGGCCTGCCTGAACGGTCCCAGTGTGAGTGAGTGAGTGTGTGTGGGTGTTACTGTGACCTGTGATGTAAAGAAGTCTTATCCAGGACTGGTTCTAACCTTGTGCCCTGAGCTGTTGTGATGGTCTCTGGCCACCCACCACCCTAAATTGGAATAAGTGAGTTACAAAATGAATGAATGAATGAATGAATGAATGAATACAAATTGTTATAAAACAAATATTCATAAAGTATATGATAATTGTACAAATGCCCAACAATAAACAATGTGGTACAAAAGTGCCCAATGGAATCTTTGTATTAGTAATTGTTTGTTTTTGAACTGTGTGGTGTTAGGAGGGTCTCCTAACAATGTTCATTTTCAAACGTCACTTGATTTAACTCACCACAATTACTACTACCATCAATCACTGGTTCACTAAAAATCGAGTAAATAATTATCTTACTTATTATTAATCTTTCTTATTTGTATGCATAGATCATATTTATTTCAGTGTTTAATATTAGGAGTGTTTTGGGTATTCGGAAGTTTGGTGGTGGTTTTATGACCAGAAATATACTGTAGGAAGTTAACCCTGAGTATATCAATCATCCTATGGAAAAACTGGTTTCATTATACATTGTATTGCTTAAAATCAAAGTTTCCAAGAACCTATCCACCAAGTTAAGTGAGCATATACATTTACACACACACACACACACACAGAGAGAGAGGAAAACATATAGGTATATCACAAAGATCAAAATTTAAACAAAAAACATACAGAATATTCTTTATTCCATTCTCTATTTTTAAAATTTTAAAATATCATATTTATAAGTGATAGATTTAGTGCTAGGTGTCAAGTGTGCAAAGATAAATATAATATTGCACTAAATAAAAGCTGACAGGATTTGGATCTTTGTCCCAATCCAAATCCCATGTTAAATATAATCCCCAGTGCTAATCCCCAGCCTGAGAAACAGTGAGCCAATTATACCTATCTTTTTTAAAATATAAATTACCCAACCTCAGGTGTTTCTTTATATCAGTGCAATAATGGACTAATACATAAGCCTATTCTCTAATAATGGAAACAGAGAAGTAATTTAAAACAGAAACACAACAACAACTTTGGGTTGAGAGCTATGACACAGGAGTACACAGTGTGAAAAAGTGTCAAAACCCAAAATGAGGCCAGTGAAAGAAGAAGATATGCCAGAGGAGAAGGACATAACCATGTAAAGAGGAAAAAGGGGAATAAGTTAGTATATGGTATTCCAAGCTTCAGAAGAGAATGTGAAGATAAATATACTGACTTTAGATCCTAAATGATGGATTTAGATGAAGGTGCAATATTTGAAGCAGGCACATGCAAGGAATATACTAAAGTTCTGCTGGTGAGTAGGAGCATGCAATATTAAGGTGAGCAAGCACAACCAGGGCTGCACTGTATTGTTACATACTAAGCATAAAAGTGTTTGACTTATTCCAGTTATTAGCTTTCACTCATTCATGAAGATAAGGTAGTTAAAGATGTTTAATTCATAAAGTAAGTGAAAGATAGAATGAAATACATAGATCTACCTCTGAATAAAATATATAGATCTACATCTGCACTTTATTATTACATACTAAGCAGAAAAGTGTTTCACTTATTCCCATTGTTAGCTTTCACTCACTCAAGAAGATAAAGTAATTAAAAGTGTTTCTTTTACAAAATAAGTGAAAGGCAGAATGAAATATATAGATCTACATCTGATATATTCATTTTAGGGATTAGGAACCTGTCAGGAGTATCTTCCAGTTTCATTATTTAGGGATCAATTGGAAAAAAAAAAAAAAAAATCTCTGTGAAATTTAATTCTGATCTACTCTTTGTCTTTACTTTTTAAACAAGAGGAAAAAGATAGGAAACCACTCATTATAATAATCAAAACTTTTCCCTAATCCTGCATTTATCACCAGATGTAAGAAGAAGTTTTAGCCTATAAGTGCATTATCCTGAGAAGCAGTTTGAGAGATTGAGTTACATAGGCAGTTGATGCCAATACGCAAGCACCTATTTTTCAAGAACTAGATGAGATAAAGAATACTTGAGATATATTGCTTTCCATAGTCTAACTCCTGTAATCAAGTGAAGGGGAAATTGGTACAAATCAAACTATTGCATCTAAGGTAAGTTCTTTATAGAAATAAAAGAATCAAAACAAGAATCAATACATGCCCCAAGCTGAAAATATTAGACAAAATTAAATAAACTTAGAATGGTAATGGGATCTCAGGAGAAAATGAAGAACTGAGACTCTAAAGAAGCAATACAAATACAGATATTATAATTCTACATTGATTATAAACCTGAAATGTAAGGTAATTTGAGCTATTATTAAGATTATACTTAAAACAGTGAGTTTGAGCATACCTTTCCTTGTTTAATTTTTTACCAATATAAAGAAAGAGGAAAGGTGTATCTTATTTGCTTCTTTTCTTGGAATAGTATTTTTATTTATTCATTCAAATATATATTGAACTTTTAAATGCTAGTCTTTGTGCTCAGGAACTGATTATGCTTACACTTGAATTTTGCCTTTAGCCAAAGAGGAAAATCAACATGTAACAGATAAATTACTTTTTTACACAAGTAACCTAGAGATATCAATCAATTGCAGCTAGATTGAATAACACAGATGAATAATTCTACCCATTCAAACCAGCAGAGATTTTACAAAGGAGGAGATAATGTCAAAATCTTACAGCATAAGTGTGAGTTCAACAGGCAAAAGTAATTAACAGGGAGTTCTAGCAGGGGAAACAATACAGGTAAAGGCATAGATGTATGAAAAAATATATACTTATTTGGAAAATGATAATTGTTCATTGTGGTTTTTTTTTTTTTTTCAATGTGACTTTCTTAAGAACTGGGAAACTATTATAATAAATTAGATAAAGCACAATTGAAAATCCAAGAGAAAGGGAATCATGAAAATGAGACAGGGAATTGGCTCTCAAACATAGTATGTGACATAAAATGATGTCAACACTTTCCTTTTGGCAAGAGGGAAGAAGGGACATATGGGATATATTGCAGATAACTTAAGAGATGGAGATCAAAACTTTGAAGAACCTTCTCCCTAATGGCCTCAGTTTGTACCATGAAATTGAAGACAAGGCCATTCGTGGAATTTTGATGTGAGTGACAAAAACTGCCCTTGGTAATGGCTGAGTTTGGGGTAGGTGTTAGCAGCAATTATGTGCCTTGTTTCTTCTCAAGAAGACCCTTACATCAGCTGCTGTTAGTAATTGTTGTTTTTTAAGGCAAGACGCTTTAGAGACTTTTTTTCTTCTTTTTTTCTTTTTCCTTTTTTTTTTGAGACAGAGTCTCACTCAGCCATGTAGGCTGGAGTACAGAGCCATCTCGGCTCACTGAAACCACCCTCTCCAGGGTTCAAGTGATTCTTCTGTCTCAGCCTCCTGAGAAGCGGGGATTATAGGCACCCTCCATCACGCCTGGCTAATTTTTGTATTTTAGTAGAGACAGGGTTTCACCATGTTGGCCAGGCTTGTCTTGAACTCCTGACCTCAGGTGATCCATCGTCTTCGGCCTCCCAAAATGCTATGGTTACAGGCATGAGCCACCGCACCAGGCCACATTTTTAACATAATAAATGATAATCAAACCTTTATAAAATCCAGAAGATTTTCATACTCACCCTTTTTCTTGGTTGTCTTGAATTCAAGTATGCTTAAATTGGTGAATTCAAAACTAATTTGATGTAAATTCAACAATTCTTTCAGAACTTATATTCAGCATGAATATTACCATTGATGTGTTTTTTGTTTAGAATTGAAATGCATTTCAGATTTTGGAGGTCCCACAGGTCTCTGCAACCCTTAAGCATTATAGCACTGAGGATGTCAGAATGTATGAAAGTCATAAATCTTAGGTGAGAGATTTATTGAAAACATTGTGATCGTTTATATTAACCATATTAATATTATCTGTGTATAATCATAACTTATTCCCACTGCTACTTTGAAATACACTTTTACAGGGTCAGCAAAAACTTATTCTTGTTCAAATCCAATAATTTTGTCTCAGAAGAGCAATTGAGAGAACATCTGTAGCCACACTGCTTGGGCTCAATTCTGACTCTGCCACACATTAACCAATGTAACCTTGGACAAGTAAGGTAATTTCTTAGTGCCTCAGGTTTCTCACCTCTAAAATGAAGTCAATAATTGAATCTACCTCACTGGATTGTAAGAATGTCTGAGTTACGGTTACATTAGCTACTGTAACAAACGAACCACCAAGTTTCAGTAACAAAGTAAAGTCAACCTTTCTCTGGCATTCTGAACTCTCCAATGCTCATGTTCCTGGTCTGCAGAGGTGTGGGTGATAGGACTAGTCATTCTGGGCCCCACGTTGCTGACAGCTCTGCCATCCTCAGCTGCACCAGTGTCCAGTCATTGGAGGAGAATTGGTCACGGTGGATCACCCATAAGGAGTATTGATGTATCATGCTTGGAAATGTTTCGCATGGTTTGCCATATATTTTCTGTTTTCTAAAACTGTCTCAAGTCTAATTCTAACAACATGAGAGACTGGGAAATATTGTTTGCCTGTGTTTTTAGAAAAAAAGAGGAAATAAGATTGGTGGTGAGTTGGTAATTTCTGTAAAATTATACTATTTGGGACATGAAAATATAAATGCAACTTTAACTGCATGAGAGACAAACCAAAGTTCTCTCCAGTCATGGTAACCAAGATCTCTGAATCTAGCAGAGGTATTTCCATCAGTTCTGGATTGGTTCCTCACCTTTCCCAATATATGAACTTAAAAGAACAACATTTTCCAGCCCAGACAGATGATAGCCACAATAACTGCATCTCTCATATAGAAGAGGGAAGAATAGAAGACACAAAGCAATTATTGATAAAAGTATTAGACATGCTGAAGACTTCCGAATTTACGAGTAGGGCATATCTCTTGATTAGGCTTTGGCTCTGCTCTCTGTGAGGAAATGAGTTGTCTGGTGTTATCTGCAGTCCTTGAGTCCTGCCTTTTGAAGGTTTGTGCTTATCCATTGCTCTCTATGACCACGTCTGAAATGGCCATTTCACTAGGTAGAATTTCCTCCTTGGGAACACCACAGCTTCCACAGGTCACTTGCTTATTTTAGTTTGGACTCTGAGGGCTGTTCTCAACTCAAACATCACTGTTTCTCAAAGTATTGCCGTGGCATCTAATCTTAAGTTCAGTCCTCCCTGTTTGCTGTATGTCTGTGCTTCCTTTATTACATTTTCTTGCACATAATCATATGTGACTCTGTTTTTAATTTCATCAATGTTTTCAATAACTTTCTTCATAGGCGACTCACTCTTAATCCACCTTTCAGTCTTGTTTACCCTCTCCCTTCAATCTGAGTTTATAAAACTTCACCATGATGCTAGTATCACCTGTCTTAAACACATACCTTCTGTCACTTATCTGCTTTTAACTTCTGTTTTAGCACCCTGATAAAGTCCATCAACCTGACCCCTAATAACAAGCCCCTATAGGAACTCCTTCTTGTTTTTGTTTTACCTGTAGCATACTCTCAGCTCTGGGTCTTTCACCTTGTAGTAGTGACAAGATTCTCCATATTACATAATTCTTATGCATACATTCAAGGCCTCCTTTTAGGGATTTGTATTAGGTTTTGATTGCTGTACTAACAAATTACCACAAGCTTAGTGGCTTAGCACAACACAGATTTATTATCTTATAGTTTGGGGGGCCAGAAGTCCAACAGGAAGCTCAATGGGATAAAATCAATATGTCAGTACTGAATTCCTTCTGGAGGCTTTAGAAGAGAAATAGTTTCCTAACTTTTCAGCTTCTAGAGGCCAGTGACATCCCTTAGCTAATGGCCCCCCTTTAGTCCAGTTTTCAGCCAGCATGGTTAGGCTGATTCCTTCTTATTTTGCTATATCTCTGCTTCTCTCTTTTGTTTCTTTCCTCCACTTTAAATGGCTGTTTGGATTATACGAATCCCACCAAGTTAATCCAGGATAACCTCAGTATTCTAAAGTCATGTAATTAGCAACCATAATTCCCCTTTGCCGTGTAACCCAAGACATTCATGGATTCTAAGGAGTAGGATGTAGTCATTTTGGGGAAGGCCATTATTCTACTTAACCAGTATTTGCTTCTCCAGGAAAACCTCTTTTACTCTCTAGTCTACATTATTATTTTTCCAATGTGTTTCCAAAGCTTTTCCTACTTTTCTTTTATTCTCCATTAAAAATTACAATTTTTGATACAGATTGATCCCTTGATAGAGATCAAGGTCTATAAGTATTTTTTAATCTCAAACTGTCTACCATAGTACTCTACATATACAAGTCACCCATTATATTTTGAAAATAAATTGGATAATTTAGTGAAAAAATGCAAAGCCCTAAGTGTACTGAACGACTCCTCACATCTCTTTCAGCCATATTTTATTTTGTTGAATTGCATTTGATGTATGAAAGATTAGTCAAGACATTAAAATACCTATTTGTAGTTTTTCTAATTTTGAAAATATGAGTTGAAATATATTTCACCTATTTAGTTCACCAACTATCCACATAAGAGAAGCACAAAGCGAAGCAATGAAAGCATCAAGGTCAGGTGAATCTGGATTATAATTCTGTCTGTCTTAATAGCTATGTGTCAGTGTAATTCATGCATTTCTTTAAACCTTAGATTTCTCATTTGAAATATAGGAAGAATCCAAGTATCTATCTCAAGGGTTTTTTTGAGGATAAAATAAGATAATGCAGACAGTACTTATCAGAGTGCCCAGAACTTACAGAGATCTCAGTAAGTGTTGATTATTGTTGATGATGCTGTAAGAATAAAAATTTGCAAAATGTAAAACTGAACAGATATTTACACATTACATGTGATTATTATTAAAATCACATAGGTTGCAGCTTTTTGCTTTATAATACTCTACACTTACGGAGACTTCTTTACTAAGTACAAATTTAAATTCCCGCTAATGCTTTGACCACTTTTACCACTTGCAGAATAATGCCTGCCCCACCACCCTTCACGCTGACTTCTGATTTCCTTTCTTCTCCCTGTATCATCTATGCCATCTATTTCTTTTACTTACATGTTTCCTATTAACATGATATACAAACATAAAAAAAAAAAGGCACTACCAAATTTTGTTGGTCTGATTTACTCAGCACCTTATCAGCTTCTCTTAAAAAGGCATAAAAATATGCAGGTACCAATCCCCTGTATTTATATAGTTAGCCAATTTTATCTATCATATTTAACTGTAGTGTTCTGAAATAGGACCATTCAATTATAATTTTACTGATTATTTTTCAAATTGCTCTAAATTACTTGTAATTTGCATTCCTCATCTTGAAATGAGAATGTATTGGTTAAAAGTAATTTGTGAATTAAAATTTACTGTGCAGTGTAAAGTTTGTAGTTGATGACATTAATGGTCGTTATTACAAGGATATATTGGAGAATTTGAAATGCATGTTTAAAATAAAATTGAATAGAATGAAAACTTTGCTCAAGAAATAAGCCATGTATTCCCAGAATAGGTTATTATAACCACAGGTTGGCAAAGGTTTCCAATTAAATGTTAGAGACTACGAAAGAAATAACCCATCACATATGACATGACATTTCCTAAAAAATATCACCCATATCCTTAGCTATCTCCTATTATATGATGAAGCAAAATGAGATTTAATTTAAGATTTGGGCTTACTGTTTTGGAACTTTAATTTAAGAAATTTTATCTTGATCTTCTTTTCTAAATCTTTGAACTTCTCATGTTTGAAAGCTTTCGGTAACTTTGGGGAAAAAATCATAGGAAAGCCTGAGAATATTGAGAACACATCTTAAGGTCTATTTCATTTCCTATTTTGAGGCACAAGGACAACTTGTAATATAACTGGATGCACAACGGAGGTACTCTGAACACTTAGGAAAAGCTTCTCTATCCAGTTCAATATGTCAGGGAAGAATAGATATATTTAGGAGATCACTGGGAAGGATAAAATATTTTTTCTTTCAAATATCACCGAGATCATAAATATATTGCTAGAAATGCTATATTTTGACTTTTCTTGATGCTTTAGTGTCATTCAAAATTTATTTTGTTTTTTTCAGATACATGCAAATTCCCTGAAACAATATTTCTAAATGATAGCTCATTTTCAACTATATAGGAAGTTTTAGGACTATTTTTATATTGAACTTTGCAATAACATAAATTCACAATTTATGAAAGATGATTATTTACTGTTGAGTTTTGGCACCACATCAAATGTTGTCAGTTACTTCAACATAAATATACTTTAATTTTTAAATATTTTTATCTACAAGATGACCTTAGAAATATATATATATATATTAATATATACACATATATATTTGATTTTTCAAATATCATGTGTTTTTTTATTTTTTTAGACAGTCTTGAGTTTAAATATTTAAATATTTTGTCTAATTTAGATAACATGTGCTTTGAATTTATATTAATAATGTGATCAACATGCCTCTAGGCATGAGAATATTTATTCTCCTGGCATTATTCTTATAAGTTGTGTTGTTTTTAAGCTTTATAAATTATTTTTCATCTGTGGCAATAGACTTTACAACTGTTTTATTTCTCCACTCTGTCTTTAGTCCCAACTTTTCTTTCTTCTTCTTTATCTTTAGTGTCACCAGTTATTTTACTCTTATACAATTTAGAAGATCTAATCAACTTCTTTTTATATAGGAAAAGCTTTTATAACACTGTGATGATATAAACTTTCCCACAGAATAAGGCAACCTGCATATTAACTGAAGATAACATTAAAATTAGTATTTTTGTTTGACATTTGGTTTCTATCACTTCCCAGATTCTATGATCAAACTTTGATTAATATTACTTTTTGCATCCTCGAAACAAGTTTCATTATTTCTACTTAATTTCTATTTTTATTTTTTATTTTTTTGGTTCCTGACATCAAATTCTTAATCATTATACTCTGCTGCCAACCACTGTTTTTCAAAACTGATTATGTATCTCCTTACATTCTGTCTTTCACACTAGGATTAATCTTTGTTTCATAAACATTCTCCTCACTTTCATTTATCCACATCTGTGCTCAGGTCTTTTCTGTAGCCTTGGATGCTTTCCTCATATTTCTCATATATAAAAATCATTGTCAGTTTTCAAGGCAAAGTTTAAATGCTGTGTCTTCCATGAAGCCTTTCTTAATAATTGAAATTAAAATAAATGTTCTACTTTTTCAAACTGCCGTCATTTATGATAAAAGCACATGGGACCTTGTGCTTGCTGTTTCAGTTCATTGGCACTCCTGCTAGATGACTCCAGCCCAGAGTCAGAAAGTACAACATAATTTAAAATACTTGGGTTTTTAAGTAATAGTTATCAGAGTTTCAAATATGGCTCTAGCATTCAAAAATGATTTACGTAGAGAATATGAAACCCTGCATTCTGGTTATGGAATTAACTAACATGCACTAGCAGTATTCATTCACTTGAATTATATTGTTTTTGTTTAAAATTAAATAGCTACTTTGTTGTGCATCATGAGCTAATCTATTAATTTAATTTATTCTTACCTCATGAATTTGGATAATTATAGAATGAAGAAATATGTAATAAGTGACTTTGATTTTGGAAGATGAGCAATTAAAAGCCTTGGAGAGAAGGTGGAGGCTTAGGTATTTCAAAGGGAACTGTTCTATGAGTATATAATTAATGAGTTAGAGAAACTGGGGAAAGGGAGGGACATTGAGTAAACAGTAACAAAGGGAGAAAGTTATGATAATTAGATATGAGAAGATGATAATATTGCATTAAGTTAGCCATAACTGATGGTCTTGGATTTTAGAGGAGCTCATTTAGTTAAAAAATGGCATGCAGTATGCTAGTTATTTTACATAATCTATTATATTTTTTTCCAGAAAGAAATTTTGGTCAATTCAGAATGCTGTTGTAATCATTTCTAAGCATATATAAAAACATATTAACGTTAGAAATACCAGAAAATATGTAGTTTAACTTTGTTGTGTTTGACTAGCACTTGAATTAATCTTGATCGCAAATTAGTATTTTCAGAAAGATTGTATGCCTTATGGCGGAATATTTTCAATAAACATGAACATGAGCTGTTAAAAGCTTTTCTCAGTAAACTGAAAGTCAAGAAAGTATAAAACATTCTTCATGCAATTAACTACAAATGTTTTACATTCAATATATCATCCTCTTCCTTCTCTGTTTCCTGTGGGTTCTTTCCTTGGTGTTATTTGAAAGGAGAAACACCAGTTTTGTTTGTTAGAACTGCAGTTTAAAAAAATAAAAAATAAAAAAAATAAAGAAGGTGAGTCCATATATACTAAAAAACAAAAATACAAATAAGGAAAAATATACAGACACTAGAGATTGGCCATTGTAGCCTACTCCATGTCTTCCAGCTGCAGATCCTGAAGGGATCTCTATGAAATCTGGTAATTAAAGTTTCCAAAATCATTACACTAGAAGATTAAAATAAAATAAATTCGATTAATTTTTGGGATATATTTCATTTTCATTCTGGATCTTTGAGATTTAAGTATTATTTTTTATAACTAGAATTAACTAAGTAATATTTTCAGATGAGCAAATTATAAATTAGAGTGGTGTACACTGCTGGAAAGAATTATTTCCTAAGTAAAACTGGATTATTTCTCCTTGTATAAATATTCGGGGAAAATAAAATTGGATTTCTCTCAAATGATTCTTTGGCATTACGAATCCACTTTAAGCACAATTTTCATACCCAATGTGAATTATCTTAGGGTTTAATATAGTGTATAACACAATGAGATTTGTAAACTAAAAATCTTCAGTAATGAGATTAATACCAGTCATTTGAAAATTATTTTTGTTGGAACTAGCTAGAGAAAGTTAATCACACTTCTCTAAAACTAAATATACGTACCTAAATAATGTTTTTAAATTTAAAAAAATACAGTAAAATAGGCATATCATAAAATTTATCATCTTAACCATTTTTAAGTGTATATATCAATTGTATTAAATAGATTCATCTTGTACAACTATCACTACTACACATTTTCAGAAATCTGTTCACCTTCAAATTTGAAAATATATTTACTAAAAAATAATTTTCCATTTCTCTTTCTCCCCCTACAACTACCATTCTCCTCTGTCTCTCCAATTTTGGGTTACTCTAATCATCTCATACAGGTTGAATCATACAATATTTTTAGTAGTTTTTTTTTATTGTGGACTAATTACACTTAGCATAATGTCCTCAAGATTCACACATGACATAGTATGAGTTCAAACTTTCTTTAGAGGCTGAATAATATTTTATTTTATATTGATACCACACTTTACTTATTCATTCATCTGTTGATGTACACTTGGGTTGCTTAGACCTTTGAGATATTGTAAATTATGCTGCTATGAACATGGGTATACAAATATTTCTTTGAGACCCTGCTTTCAATTATTTTAGATATATACCCAGAAGTGGAATTGCTGGATCACATGGTAATTCTGTTTTTAATTTTATGTCCCCAAACTGCCATACTGTTTTCCACAGTGTCTGCACCATTTTAGTTGTGACTTTAGAAACATTAACACATATAAACATATATACATTTTAACATATGGCAATGCTATGAAGTCTAACCTTTGTTAATATCCTTCTTCTGAAAATTCAAGGAGTTTAGAGTCTTTTAACTACATTTCCTCTCCTCCTTAATTATATGTATTGTTTAGTTGTTTTAAATTTATTAACAACAATTCTTATACAATCATTACTCTTTTACAGTTACAGTTTTGCCATTCATGAGAGATTTTCTTTCATCTAGTGCTAAAATTCAAGATATACAAGTGTTCTTATGTCTTCTCAAAAGCAAAATTATGTCTAGGTTGCCTTTAAATAGAATTGAAAACTATATGCAATTGTTCTTATGTCATCTCAAAAGCAAAATTATGTCTAGGTTGCCCTGAAATAGAATTGAAAACTATCGAAGCCACAGTTTTAAGTGTAGGTGAGGGTGTGGAAGGAGTTAGAGGTTTCCTATTACCTTGACTCCTTTGATATATGTTTGTACCATATCAAAGAGGATTGTCATACAAACTGAAATTTAATTTCACCTGGGTTAGGTCAAGGTCATCATAACAAATCTTGTTTCAGTGTTTGGTTCACATTTCTATGACTTAGCTTTCTCATATTTTTATTTCTAAAGTTTCCTAATTTTCTTGCCAGTTCAATGTATTTTGAAATGGTTATTTTAGTCACACATTTAATTATATTTATGGTAGAGACAATCCACCATCTTGCAGGAAATGGAAGCTTTGTTCATTATTTTTGTCTTTTTGTTAGTGTTCTAAAGTACAGATGGAAGGAAAATGAAAAAAAGAAAATTACCTCTTAATATGGAAGCTCTTTTTTTCGGGGGAGGTGGTGAACAGTGCTTCACATTACTGATGAGCAAAATCTTCACTTTGAAAAAAATTAAAAAGCAATGAGTCAGAATGGTAGACTGGAATAAGTAGTTTGAATGAAAATATGGCATTGCTTTCTATCCATTAACATATATTAAGCACATCTACGCACAAAGCTATTTGTGTACACAAAGGGAAATAGGAGCACCAAATGCTAATAGCCGAGACTTTTCCTAGATTTGACTTAGATTTGCAGGGACAATTTAAAGATGCTTTAATTAGCCAGGTGTGGTGGTGCAAACTTGTAATTCCAGCTATTTGGGAGGCTGAGGCATGAGAATTGTTTGAATTCTCTGGGGAGGCAGAGGTGCAGTGAGCCAAGAAGATAGCCCTACTGCCTGGGCGACAGAGCAAGACTTCGTCTCAAAAAAAAAGAAAAAAGAAAAAAAGAAAAAAAGTTTTAAATCAAGAGCTCAGTTTGTCATAGAGCATTAAAAAACTTAAAATATTTAATAAATATTATGTTTTAATTTTGTATTTCATTCCTAATTATTACTCTTTGACTTTAGCAATGCCATTGAACCAATCCCAATTAGGATTTTGTTTCCAAATCTGTAAAGTGACAAAACACACTATACAAGAGAGAGTATTTTGCCCTCAGTAGACATTCAAGAGTTTAAACAATATGTGCTCCTCAGAACTACATGATTTTCATGGAAATGATTTAGTTTTGGAGAAACTAGTAGTGTCAATTGTAATTTTTACTACTAATCAAAGCTATAAAATTTGAGCAATTATAAAGATTGGGGTATTATATTGTTTTACAATATAGTGAAACAATGATATCTTTTACTTAAATATTCTAAAAACATTCAATGAATTTTGTGCATAAGAATTACTCCATCTACCTTTGAGATGTAACATTTATATAACCCATTTTTTTCTGGTCTCTTTAGCGTTATTCTTGTGTCTGACTGTAACTGTAAATGTGCCTGCTGTACAATAAATCTTGATTATCTGTGGTAAAATAGTTGCGCTGTAGGACATGGAATTAAAAAAAAAATTTTTTTGATCTATCCAGCTAGACTACAGAGAATGTTGATATGTTTCAAACTTAATCCTTATAACAACTAAGTCTAGATCATGGCCATTTTATCTAAAGTTACACCACACCTCCACACCTAGCTTAGTCTTTAATTCAACAAAGAATTCTATTAGCTTGAAGAGGTAATATACAGTTTTCACTAGGTCATATTTCAAATAAATATTAAAAACATATAGTTTTATTTTCTCTAAAACTCCTTTCATTTCTGTTTTATGACCCTCGGTTACCTTACTCTTATAATCAAAATGTTTCATTGCCCTCTAAAATTGCTTATTTAAATTCAGATACTCCTTTTCAACCTCAGTGCCAGTTCACAACCTTCTTTCATTGCCTTTAGAATATGTTGCTCTTCTGCTCAGAAATGAAAATAACATTTTTGGTTCACAGATTTTTTTTTTGGACAGCACTAATTTATGAACTCTTTCATATTAGACAGGTATCTTAATCTGATTAAGTCTTTGTTTTATCATCTCTACAAGAGTGATGATGGTATGTATAGATGTCTTACAGAATTATTGGGAGTCTTCAAAGAATGAGAACATCGGTATAAAGTTATGGATGAATATAGTTATTGTTTTTCCAGTGTATCAGTTGAATATTGCCAACAAAACAGAAAAGAAACAGCATTTTATTGTTATAAGTATGTGCATGTGATATGACATATAGTGTAAAATAATTTTCTTTATTAATTTATGTTTGACACATAATTGTACATATTTATGGGATACAATATGATGTTTGATATATGTATACTTTATGCCATGATCAAATCAGGATAACTAGCATATCCATTATCTTAAACATTTATCATTTTTTTCCAATGAGGTATTAAAACCTCTCTTCTAGCTTTTTTGAAATCTATAGATATTTCAAAATATTTTTATATTTACAAATATCTGTATATTTCAGAATATCTCTATGTTAACATCGTTGCTAACTAGTCATCCTACTATGCAATAGAACATCAGAACTTATTGCTCCTATGAAGCTGGGGTGTTGTAACAATTGACCAATTTACCACCATCTCCCCCTCTTCTCCTTGCTTTCTAATAATCACTATTCTTCTTTCATGAGAATAACTTCTTTGATTCCATATATTCGTGAGATAATGCAGTATATGCCTTTCTGTGCCTGGCATAGCTCACTTAACGTAATATACTTCAGGTTCATTCATATTGCTGCAAATGACAAGAATTTTTATGGCTGAATAGTATTCTACTGTGTATAAATGCCACACTGTCTTTATTCATTCATCAGTTAATGGACATTTGGATTGATTCCATATCTTGGATATTGTTAATAGTGCTGTCATAAACTGAAGAATGCAGATCGCTCTTCCACACACTGATTTCATTTCATTCAGATAGTTACCCAGGAGTGGAATTGCTGGATGATATTGTAGTTCAATTTTCAATTTTTTGAGGAACCTCCAAATTTTTTACTAATGCCAGAAGTATATAAGGGTTGCACCACATCTTTACCTACACTTTTTATCTTTTGATTTTTTATAATAGTCATTCTAACTGGAGTGAGGTGATATCTCATTATTGTTTTGATTTGCATTTCTCTGATGATTAATGACATTGAGAATTGTTTCATATGCCTATTGGCCATTTGTATGTCTTCTTTTGAGAAATGTCTATTCAAATTTTTTGACCAGTTTTTAACTGCATTATTTGATGTTTTGCTATTGAGTTGTTTGAGCTCCTTATATATTTTGGTTATTAATCCCTTGCCAGGTGGATGGTTTGCAGATATTTTCTCCCATTCTGTGGATTGTCTCTTCACTTTGTTGGAAGTTTCCTTTGCTGTGCAGAAGCTTTTTACTTTCATGTAATCTTATCTATCAATATTTGCCTTTGTTGTCTGTGCTTTTGAGGTTTTATGCAAAACATCCTAACCTAGACCAATATCATGCAGCTTTTTTTCCTATGCTTTTTCTCATAGTTTCAAGTCTTACATTTAAATCTTTAATCCATTTGTGTTGTTTTTGCGTATGGTGGGAGATAAATGTCTAATTTCATGTATCTGCATGATATTATCATTTTCTCAGTGCCATTTGTTGAAGAAACTGTCCTTTCAGTGTGTTCTTAGCACCCTTGTCAGAAATCAGTTGGCTATAACTGCATGGATTTATTTCTGAGCTCTCTCTTCTGTTTCATTGGTCTATGTGTCTGTTCTTATACCAGTATCAGTTTGGGTTACTATATCTTTATAGTATATTTTGAAGTCATATATTGTGATGTTTGGTGAAGGATAATTTTTAATATGTAAGTCTTTGTAAAATAATATGATGAATCACATACTAGCTACCTAGAGATATGTGTATATGTTTATTGAAAAGTATAAATGCATGATATTCTTCAATTATAGGTGTTATATAATTTAAAGCCAAAATCTAAAAAAAAAAAAAAAAAATCAGTGTTTTAAGCCTAGGTCCTTGGTTTTATAGCATGGAAAATAAAGAATATAAATGACAAAGTAATTTCTTCAAGTTCATAAAACAAGTTAGTGGCAGAATTGCGTAACTATAGAATTCTTACTTTCTTCAGGTTTCCATTTTTTAAAAATTAAACATTTATTTGATGTAGTGTTTTTTCTTCATTAGATGACTAACTTTTATATGAATGGCAATTTGAAGTACTACTTGATGGGAAAAATAAATTATTTACAATTTTATGTTGATTGTTAAATTTTTTATTGTATCATCAGTTGTACTTTTAAATACCTAGGGGGAAAATAAAGATATTTATTTTATCTAACCTTGTAATTAGAGGAACTGAACATCTTCCATTTTCCAATTTGCCAGATTTTCACATATATCACATTAATAATTGAATATTGAGACTGAGCCAAATTCAAAGTAGTTAATTTTAGTTGAGTGAATTCAGTGCCATCTGGACTTCCAGCTTTACTAACTTTTAATTGACCTCGTTCTTTCAGAAGTGTCCTAATACTTAATTTATAAAATACATACTCAAGCCCAAACCAGAATAAGTGAGGCTACTTGAGAGAATATTTAATTGTAATTTTATTAAAAATGGAATAAATGAAATAAATGACTGATGTTTAAAAGCTTATTTATTTTCATTGTTAGATAATTATGTAATATAGCAGCCTGATTTCTTAATATTTAATTTATAGTTTTTACTCTCTCCTTTTCCAGTCTTTATTGAATATTACTTCTGTATTTCCTATTTGGAGTCTTCTGATTACAATATATTTATTTTACAGAAGGAATGATTACCTTTATCTTCATAGTCATCCCATCCCTATCTGAATTGTTCATTTTCTATAAAATATTGTATTCAAGTTATCACTAGAAAAATCATTATATCATTTAATTCATGTTTACATTTATATCAAAACATTACTGTTTCTACAAACTTTAATTTTAATTACTCTTCGGAGATCATCTTGAGACGATCTTTCCTTTAAAATTTTAAAAAGTTGATTTCCATCTGCTCTATATTCAGAAACTTGGAAAATTAAAATATGTTATCTAATTATAAGAATTATTATTATGTTTTTATAAGTGTAAAATAAGGCCTTAGCATCCCCCCTTCATTTTGAAGGTGATATGCAAACTTGTTATAGATGCTAAATTTTATTTTTTTATTTTATTTATTTTTTTTGAGACGGAGTCTCACTCTGTCGCCCAGGCTGGAGTGCAGTGGCCGGATCACAGCTCACTGCAAGCTCCGCCCCCCCGGGTTCACGCCATTCTCCTGCCTCAGCCTCCCAAGTAGCTGGGACTACAGGCGCCCGCCACCTCGCCCGGCTAGTTTTTTGTATTTTTTTAGTAGAGACGGGGTTTCACCGTGTTAGCCAGGATGGTCTTGATCTCCTGACCTCGTGATCCGCCCGTCTCGGCCTCCCAAAGTGCTGGGATTACAGGCTTGAGCCACCGCGCCCGGCCTAGATGCTAAATTTTGAATTAATATTTTCCTCCTCTTCCTGAATTGAAACACAACTATAAATGTCTATACTTTAAAGATTATTTTTATTATAATAATTAGTTATGCTTTATAACAAGCACATACAATAGTATTCACTAGATGGAAGCTAAATAAATATTTTCTATATTCTGTGAAAATATTTGCATTCTATTTAAATATATACAACACTTAACTACCTAAAAGTCATTCTTAATGTAGAGGAACTCCGTGATTCTGTAACTCCTGCCTATTTTCACATTTATGCTGTCAGCAACCCCATACTATTCTAACCTGTGGAAGGCATGGGACTTTTAAAATGTGAGCAGAGACAAGTAAGCTGTGGTAGTATGTATTGCATAAAATATTTATGAGGAGATTTTTAAGGAAAGGTTGAATAATTAAGTTGGGAAAAGTTAGATCAGATATGAATAATCGTGTAATTGAGAGGTGTCCAATATTCTGCAGTGAGAGTTCATAGAAATACAAAATTAACATACTGAACAATTATTACTAGTCCTGCTGGTTTGGAATTTTATTATCATTTTAAATATTTATTACATTTATTATTAACTAAAAATTATTTTAGTTTTAACTGGGTTTTGATATATTTGTCATAGACATTTTCTTTTTAAATCACAGTGTGATACATTTAGAGTTATAGAGGTATGTTTGGCAACTTCTACATTACATCATTTTAAAAAATATACATTTTTATATATGTAAATTTATGTATATATGTACACTTCCTGTCCAGACTCATAAATGTGGACTGTAATGTACACTGTGGTCTTTGGGGAATTAATAATGTGTCATGTGCATTCAATAGTTGTAACAAATGTGCTATCTGGTGGGAGATACTGATAATTTAGGAGGCTGGGCATCTGTGGGGTTTGGGAGTATTTGGATTAATGCTGTATTTTTCTCTCAGTTTTGCATTTAACATAAAATTACTCAGAAAATAAAGTATGTTTAAAAAATGCTTCTATCTATATACAAGTAGCACCAAAACACTTTCAGCAAAGAACTTAGGGAACTACCAGCATATAAATTATATCTATAAATATTTACTGAAAAAATGTTTTTCTATAAGTATATGTCTGTTTAAATATTATTTATGATTAAATGATAAATTTTATCAAAAAATACTCAGTTTTACTATCCACCTTTTCTCTCAACAAATAACATTTCTGTATAGTTATGTAATCTTTCTCTATAGTCTTAGAAAACTCTACCTTTAAATGAACACAGAGATAGTTATGTAATTACACAGAAATAGTTTTCTCACCTAGCTTTGTTTTCTCAACAACTTATTTAATATGCCTGTATATTCCAAAACTCTAGAAGACTTTTCAATATTGTATATACTTTTAAAATTTTTATTTCATACGTTTCAGGACATTGCATAAAATTGTTTGGAAAGGAAGAAAAGAAGGAAGGAAGGAAGGAAGGAAGGAAGGAAGGAGACAAGTGAAGGAATTATGGAATAACAGGAATTAAGAAAAAAATGGAAAGAGAAAAAATATGATAAATGTGAAACTTTTTTTCACTACAGTTTTCTAAAGTATTTTGACATGTGAAGTGAAAATTATAACACTATTTAAATTGTTCAAAAGGAATTTAGAGGAAATATTAAACATAATTATATTATAAATGGGAGAGATAAAATGAAGTAAAGGGAGGTAAAGTTTCTATGAGAACTGGTAAAATATTGACCCCAGTGAACTGTGATAAATAAAGCCATCAATAAAATACATACAAAGTGATAAAATCAACATTAGTATAGATATATAAAGATGAAATTTTAAAATCTGTTCAAGTAACTCAAGAGGATAGGAAAAAAGGAGAAAGAGAATGGAAAACAGAAACAAAAGAAAGCATTGTACTTAAGTTTTACAATGTTAATCATTACTTTAAGTAGAGATGATATACATACACTAATTAAAATACAGATATTGGTGGAATAGATCAAGAAAACATAGCTCCTATGTAAGCTATGAAGAAAACACACTTCAAATATAACAATATAGGGTAGGTAGAAGTAAAGAATGGAAAATAACATAATAGAAAAACATTAATTTGAGAAAAAGAAGTAGTAACTATATTAGTATAAGCAGAATTCAGAGCAAAGAAATCTACCAGAGACAGTTACTTACTGTAATGATAAAGAATTAATACAACATGAACACATATTAGCTTTAAATGTGCATGCACCAAACAACTGGACTACAAAATATTGTAAGCAAAATTTAGTAGAATTGAAGGAAGAACTAAAGTAATCCACAACTATAGATGGATATTTCAACACCTCTCTCATCAGTTGCTAGAACTACTTGATGAAAAGTCAGCAAGGATATAGAAGAACACAACAATGTCAACAAACATGATCTAATCAATATATAGAATGCTTTAACCAAATACACAGACATTTTCAGGGCCCCTGGGTCACATGAAATAGAGCATATTAAGAGTCATGAGACAAATCTCAACTAATTATGATCACACAGAGTATATTCTATGACCATAATTGAAGCATTCAAGAAAGCAACACCAGAATGACAAGGGAATTTCCAAACACTTGGAAACAAACCACACACTTTAAAATATACTATAGGTTAAAGACAAAGTCCCAAGACAAATTTTAAAAAGACCCAGAACTTAGTGAAAATGAAAACACAAAGTATCAAAAATTGTGGACCATGATTTAGGCAGTGCTGAGAGAGAAATGTATAGCACAAAAAACTTACATATAGAAAAGAAAAAAAAAATCAAACCAATAATATGATTCCTCCTCAAAGATCTTTAAAAAGAGAAAAATTAACCCACACAAATGAAGAAAACATAAAGATAATAGCAAAAATCAATGAAGTTGAAAAAAGAGAAACAGTAAATTAAATCAATGCAACAAAAACCTAGTTCTTTGAAAATAACAGCAATAAAAATAAAATTGGCAATATTCTAGCAAGAAAAATTAATTAATTAAGAGGATACTAAAGAATACTGTGAAAACTCTACATATGTATATTTGACTCAAATTAAGCTGACCAATTTCTTAAAAAGCACAAACAACCACAAATTATATCATTGACTAGCTTTAGAATTATTAAATACATTGTGGTTATAATTTTTAAAACTCCAAATAAATCTTCATGCCCAGATGATTTCACCGGAAAATTCTAACAAATATTTGAATAAGAATTAACACTAATTTTACAGATTATTTCCCAGGAAATAACACTTCCAGTTCATTTTTTTTTTTTTTCAACCTACTGCTACCCTGATACCAAACCAGAAGAAAAAGCATGCATACATACACCTACCCTGATTCCAAACCAGAAGAAAAAGCATGCATGCACACACATGTACACACACACACACACACACAAAGAGAAAACAGAATTCAGCTATATATAAAAGGAATTACACATCATGACCAAGTGGAGTTTCTTCTAGCATTGTGAGTTTGGTTCAATATTTTAAAATTAGTATAATCCATAATATGAACAGGGTAAAGAAGAAAAAATAAAATGATCATACCATTTGTTCCAGAAAAAAAAAAGCATTTGGTGAAATTCAGTGTTTATTTATGAGAAAAAATCTGAGAAAAATAGGAATCAAGGAAAAATTCCTCAACTTCATAAATTGCATCTGTGAAATTCAACGGCTGACATTACACTTAGTGGTGAAAAATAGTGTGTTCCCATTAAAGTTGTAAACAAAGAGCTTTCCTCTCCCCAGTTTTCTTCTAGGAGTTTTATGATTTCAGCTCGTACATTTAAGTTTTTAATCTATTTTGAGTTATTTTTGTATATTATATGAGACAAAGGTCCAATTTTATTCCTCCACTTATGGATATCCAGTTTTCTCAACACTGTTTATTTTCCAATTGTGTGTTCTTGGCACCATTGTCAAAAATTAGATGACCATATATGGATAGGTTTATTTCTGGCGTCTCTATTCTGTGTCTTGTTATGCAAATACCATATTATTTTTATTACTGTAACTTTGTAATATAGTTTGAAATCAGGAAGTGTAATGTCTCCAGCTTTGCTGGTTTTTTTTTTTTTATAGTATTATTTCATCTATTTGAAATCCTTTTTGATTTTATATAAATTTTAGGATTCTCTTTTCTACTTATGTGAAAAATGCTATTGGAATTTTTACAGGAATTGCATTATCTGTGGATTATTTTGGGTAGCATGGGCATTTCAACAATATTAATTCTTTTTCATTTATTTATGTGTTCTTCAGTTTATTTCATCCGTGCCTTCTGATTTACAATGTATAAAATTTTCGCTTGTTTGGGTAAATTTGCTCCTAAGCCTTTTTATTCTTATTTATGCTCTCGTAAATGGGGTTGTTTTCTAAAATTCTTTTGTGGATAGTCCTTTCTTAGTGTATAGGAATGTTACTGATTTTTATATGGTGAGTTTGTATCCTACACCTTCTCTGACTTTATTTTTTGGTTTAGTGGCGTCTTTAGGGTTTTCTTTGCAATAAGAGACAATTTAGGTTCCTTTCAAGTTTGGATGTATTTGATTTATTTTTCTTGCCTAAATGCTCTGGCTAGAATTTCCAGTACTATGCTGAATAGTGGTGAGTGTAGGCAGCCTTGTGTTTTTCCTGATCTTAAAAAGGAAAAGCTTGTCATTTGTCACCATTGAGTATGTTAGCTGTAGGACTGTCATATATAGTCCATATTATATTGAGGTGCATTTTTTTCTATACCTAATATGTTGAGAGATTTTATCATAAAAGAATGTTGAATTTTTGTCAAACCCTTTTTCTGTATCTATTGATATAATCATAGTGATTTTGTCCTTCATTCTGTTAATGTTATGGATCATATTTATTATCCAAGTATATATCAAGTCATCGTTACATCCCATGATTTTTTTTAATTTTTAGTTTTTGTGGGTACATCCTCGTAATATTAAAAATTTAAATATAACATGAAACTGTAAAACTTCAAGAATAAAGTATAGGGGAAAAGAACCTTAAAATTGGTTTTGGCTATAATTTTTTAAATATAACACCAAAAGTTCAGATACCCCAAAAAAAAAAAAAAAAAAAAAAGAAGACAAATGAGGAGCCAGATCATGATGGCCAATTAGAACTTCCCAAAGATTGTTGCCTTGCAGGAATATTACACTGAATAACTATGCACATTAAAAAGCACATTCAAAAGAGCAAAATTAATCACAGTGCCTGATTTTGGTATCATAACCAAAAGAGAGGAATTGAAGACTGTACAAAGGACAGTACCACATTGTCTAAACCACCCCTTCCTGCTACCAGGCAGAGCCCTGTGGAAAGAGGAACTGGCTGCTTGGGGAGGGAAAGGAAAGGGAGTGTGGGAATTTGCATTGAAACTTAGTGCTGGCCCTGCCACAGTGGAATGCAACGCAGGGCAGGGCCTTCATAGTCCTTGATTCTAGACTGGTGCCCACAGAAGGAGCATTTAGACGTCTCTGCACTAGAGAGGAATCTGTCACCCAAGTAGCAGAAACCTGAGTCCCACCCTGCTTCACCACTAGCTGACTACAGTGGACTCGGGCCCCCAGTAAATTTCAGTAGCAGGCAGGCCTGTAGTGACCATGGGCAAGTCCCAGTACTGCACAAGTCTGAGAGGGTGATGGCTTAGGGAGAAACCCAACATCATGTAAGTTGTGGCAGCCATTAGACTGCCCACGTCACTCCTTCCCCAACCTCAGGCAGTGCAGTGTGGAGAAAGAATCCCTGTGTTGGGGAAAGAAGAGGAAACAGTATGGGGGACTTTGCCTAAGAGCCAAGTACCAACTCTGCCACATAAAACAACAAAGGACAGAACCAAGTGAGCTGCTTGACACTTCTAAATCCATCCTGGGCCAGAAGACAATCCACCATCCTGGCAGAATAAACCCAAATTCTGGCCCTCTTCTCTACTGGCTGGTCTTTTCCAAGTTCAGGTTGGAGTGTTGGTGAGCTAGCAGTTTGCAAGACTTACAGCAAACCTATGCTCAGGGCACCCTTTAGTGCTAAAATGCCAAGAGCGACCACAGGCTTACGGAGCTCAGCAGGCAATCCCCTTTAAACTACTGGAAGACTCTCCGAAGAAGTACAGGTACAAACAAGGCAAGACTGAAATAAATACCTAATTTTTCAATGCCTAGGTATTGATGCATACCTTCAGGCATCCAAAATATTCAAGGAAATATAACCTAACAAAATTGATTAAATGAAGTGCCAGTCACTATACCTGGAGAGGTAAGGTTTAACTTCTCATCCAGGAACTGAAAATAGCTGTTTTGTGGGCCGGGTGAAGTGGCTCATGTTTATAATTCCAGCTCTTTGAGAGGCCAAGACAGGAGGATCACTTGAGCCCCAGAGTTCACTAACTCTTTTGTTGCATGAGCAACAAAGTAGACCCTATCTCTATAAAAATTAGTCAGGCATGGTAACACTTGAGATGTCGGAAATTGAGTCTGCAGTGAGCCATGATTGTGCAACTGCACTCTAGTCTGGGCAACAGACTGATACTCTGTCTCAAAAAAAAAAAAAAAAAGTTATTTTCAGGTACTTGTGATAGCTATAAGATGTTTTTTGTAAAATTAATGACAACCACAAAGCTAAAACCTATAATAGATACTCTAAAAGTAAAACTTAAGGAATTAATAATACCACCAGAGAAAATAACCGGAAAGGCAACAGTAAGAAGTGAAGAAAGGAAGAGAGGAGTTACAAAACATTTAGTAACAAAATGGCAGTATCAAGTCCTTACCTACCAATAACAATACTGAATATAAATGGACTAAATTGTCCAACTAAAATTTAGTGGCTGAATGAATTAAAAAAGAACAAAAACCTAAACCTGACTGTGTGCTGCCTACAAACAATCCACTTTACCTATAAAAACACACATGGATTGAAATTGAAGAGGTGGAAATATGTATTCCATGAAATGAAAATGAAAACCAAAAAAGGGCAGGAGTAGCTATGCTTACATTATATATAATAGACATTAAATCAAAAACTATAAAAACAGAGAAAGAATGTCACTGTATAATGATAAAAGCATCAGTTCAGTAACAGGATATAACAATAGTAAATGTATGTGTACTAAGACCACAACACCCAAATATGTAAAGCAAACATTAATAGATCTCAAGGGAAAGATACACTTCAATGCAATAATAGTAGGGGACTTCAAAACCCCATTTTCAGCAATGTTTACATTATTCAGGCAGAAAACCAACAAAGAAACATCAACGTTAAACGATGCTCTAGACCAAATGGATAAAGCTGATGTTTCCAGAACATTTCATTCAACTGCTGCAGAATAAACAGTCTTCTCATCAACACACGGAATATCTTCAGGATAGATGATATATAAGGACACAAAACAATTTCAAGAGATTCAAAAAAGTTGAAATCACATCAAGTATCTTTTCTGACCATAATGGACTAAAACTAGAAGTCAGTTAACAAGAGGAATGATGGAAACTGTACAAATACCTGGGAATAAAACAACATGCTACTGAATGACTTATGTATCAATAAATAAATTAAAAAAGAAAAATTTAAAATGTCTTAAAATGCATAAAAAGGAAATCAAAACATAACAAAATGTATGGAACATAGATAAAGCAGGAATAAGAAGGATATTACAATAAATGCCTAAGACAACAACAACAAAAAGACTTCACATAAAAACTTAATGATGAACCCCAAGAAATGTAGAGAAATGTAGAGAAGCAAACACAAATCAATCCCAAAATCAATAAAAGACAAGAAATAGTAAAGATTAGAGCAGAAATAAATGAAAGTGAGATTAAAATATTACAAAAGATAAACAAATCAAATGTAATTTTTTTAAAGATGAACAAAATAAACAATCATTTATGTAGTATAAGAACAAGAAGACACATATAAGTAAAATCAAAGATAAAAATGAGACATTACGATGAATAACACAAAAATATAAAAGATTGTTAGAGACTATTATGAATTCCTATATGCTAACAAATTGGAAAACCTAGAAAAAATAGATACATTCTTGGAAAAATACAACTTACCTGTATTGAATCACAAATTAAATGAAAACCTGAATAAACCAATAGTGAGTACAAAGATTAAAGAGGTACTAAAAATTCGCCCATCAAAAATATACTTTACATTTCTATTTATTTATTTATTTAGAGACAAGATCTTGCTCTGTCACCCAGGCTGAAGTGCAGTGGTGCAATCAGAGATCAAGGTAGACTAGACCTCCTGGGCTCAAGTGATTCTGCCTCTGCTTCTCAACCTCTTGAGTAGATAGGACTACAGGCAAATGCTACCAGAGCAAGCTATTTTTTTTAAATTTTTTTGTAGAGAGACAAGCTATGTTGCCCATGCTTCTCTTGAACTCCTGGGCCCAAGCAATCCTCCAGCTTCAGCCTTCCAAAGTTTCAGGATTACAGGCATGAGCCACTGTGCTCAGCTGTCATTTTTTTTATTTTATATTTTTTCTTGTCATATAGAGTGACTCTCCATAATAAGTATTTCAGGTTCATCAGTATTTTAGGTTTGTTGATCACTTCCTTTTGAAGAATACAATATATGGCCACTAACTATAATTGCCATGCTCTACAATGGACCTCTTGAACTTATTCCTTCTGTCATTTTGTATCATTTGGCCAGCATTTTCCAAAATCTCCCACGACTCCATATCCCCATCCTCTGGTAGCTACCAGTCTACTCTCTCCTTTTATGGGATCAACTTTTTCAGATTTCACATATGAGGGAGGTCAAGCGAATTTTTCCTTCTGTACTTGGCTTATTTCATTTAACATAATGTCCTCTAGGTTCATCCATGTTGCCACAAATGACATTATTTCATTCTTTATTATGGCTGATAAGTACTCTATTGTGTACACATACTACCTTTTAAAATCTATTCTTTTGCTAATGGACACAGGTTGATTCTATGCTTTGGCTATTGTGAATTATGCTGCAATAAACATGGAAGTGCAGGTATCTCTTCAACATATAAATACGTATATATATCCAGTAGTGGGATTACCAAATCATATGGTAGTTCTATTTTTATTTTTTGAGAAATATCCAAACTGTTCTCCACAATGGCTGTTTTCATTTACATTCTCACCAAGTGTGTTCAAGGGTTATCTTTTTTCCACATCCTTGCCAAAATTTGTTAACTTTTGTTTTTTTAATTATAACTATTCTAGCAGGAGTGAAGTGATACCTCATTGCGGTTTCAATTTGCATTTCCCTGATGATTAGTGATTTTGAATACTTTTTATTAAAATGGTGGCCATTTCTAGATCTTTTTTTGAGAAATATCTATTCAGGTCCTTCATTCATTTTCAAATCAGGGTATTTTTATTTGTTTTATTTTTTATTATTGATTTATTTTAGTATCTTATATATTTTGGATATTAACCCCTTATTTTCTCCCATTCTGTATATTGTCTTTTCATTCTGTTGTTTCCTTTGTTGTTTGGAAGCTTTTAACTTTGTTGTAATCCAGTACATCTATTTATGCATTTGTTGCCTGTGCTTGTATTCTCTGCACCCTGAGCTCAGAGTTTATACTACATCACCTATTAAAGTAACTGATTATAAACTTCTTTAATCATTCACTTCCTACAATTCCTCTTTCAAGAAATGTGAAATGGTCTCAAAGGCCATTT
Organism: Piliocolobus tephrosceles; assembly: GCF_002776525.5. Lineage (NCBI taxonomy): Eukaryota > Metazoa > Chordata > Mammalia > Primates > Cercopithecidae > Piliocolobus > Piliocolobus tephrosceles. Next base: position 46,979,337 of record NC_045434.1, on the reverse strand, counting down.
AAGTCCTTCTACCATGTAGAGGTTTACATTCTCTGTTTCCTGAGTGGCTAGTCAGGACAATAAATGATTAATCTATGCTTGGCTTTTTGCTTCTGTTTGATATATATTACTATTTCTCACATTCCTCCCCATTTAATGAATAAACTTCTCTCAACCTCATCTGTTTCTTCTCTTTCCTCTCCCTCTCTATGCTCTATATCTTTCCCTGTCTCTCCCGTACACCCTCCATGCTTCCCACACAAACACACACACACACACACACACACACACACACACACACACACACTCTCACAGATATACATTACCAGTAATAACCACCTTTCAATCAAAGTTGCTATCAATCTGTAAAGGAGTTAATGTCATTAGGTTTGAGGTCTGACTCCCTGGATTTAAATTCTTGCTAGGTATACAGCCTCGGAGAATTTATTTCTAACAATCTTCTCTCATTTATCAAAAGGGGATAAAAAGAGCACAGTGCAATAGTTTAAAATTCATAGGTTGATCACTTAGAAACAAGTCTAATTAAACTATCATTTCAATTTCAATGATTAGGTAAAAGTTATCTGCCAGAAGATGTTTAATGATCACTAGTATGAAAGTTGTTTTTTTGCCTGTCAAACGTATAAACTTATTGACTGCTAATCAGTGAAAAATTACATTTTAAAGTTTATAGGAGAAAACTAGTCAAATATATTTATTTTTCCCATAAAAGATGAAAACTGAACTTGTCTATATCAGTGTGCTTCCACTGCCTTATGGCTGGCACAGATAAGATAAATTAAAAATCTTCTTATATTTGAAATATCTGGATTGCTCTTCTCAAAGTGTATTAGCTGTAAGATGCTTGGAGTTCCACAACTATATATTTTACTGCCCTAGCAGGAAATGGTAGCATATTTCTGAACTTCCCAACATATATTTTAGATATCATATATTTTAGATATCAGTGGATGTAGGTTTTTACATATGATTAGTGCTTCTCAGTTTAGAGCAAATAGTTAACTTTTAATTTGTCCTAGTCACATGAACCCTCAAAGATGATAATTGAGAAATATATTCCTCTACTGAGCTTGATTTTCTGTGAACTTTAGTCAGGGTGTATACTAACAAGTAGGAAACCTCATTCTTTTTCATACTTAGGTGGCTATTTCATTTTAGCTCACATGAGAATATTTACTCATTTCGTGATTCCGAGTGTATTTAATGAGTGACTACTATGGGTCATTCATTTGAGTCTTAAAAATACAATGGTTATAAGAAGAAATAATTTACATCTACGTGAAACATGAATCAAAGAGTGACACAACTAAGTTCACAGAAGGAAAAGAAAATTGTGCCATATAACAGGAGGACCTGAATTAATTGGAGACAGGTATGGTAAAGCAGAAAAGACGGCAGTTCCCACATATTATTATTGTCTTTGAAGTTCATATAAAGCAGGTAATATTTAAGAAGTTTATATTATATAAATCCCCAAAAGGAGATGGTAAGACCAAGTGCTTGCTAGATAACAAGTCTCAATTTGTAATCCATACAAGACAGTGATATCCAGAGGAAGATGAAATTGCCAGATGATATTTTATAAAGTATTTGTATGTAAAATTGTATTCTAACCATCAAGCCTGATTCAAACCGAAAGGTTATAATTTGGGGAATAAAAAATTTACACCTTGTAAACTTAAGTTTATACTTTTTCTGAAAACTTATTTTGTCATAAAGTACCATATTCAGTCTCCCTATTCGATGTATATATGAAAGACATAAAATTAAGAGCATGTTGAAATAAATCATTTGTATATTAAAGCCTATGACCTGCAGCAACACATTTTCATTTGCCTCAACTATGTGGGAAAATATAATATTTTAAAAGGAATTCTCTTTAAGACATTTTAAGACATATTTCAGGAAAAATATACATTCTACTGAATTGGGTTATTATTCAAAACTCATCTTTATTATGAAAAAATTTATTAAAAGATGGGCAATTTATATTTATTGTCACTAAAAATGCAGTTGTTCTTTAAAAACAATTCTTCATTTTGACTTCTTACTTCATGTAACTTGAAATGAAGCAATACCTGAAGTTGTAATTTATTGTAATCTCAGATATATAATTGGTTAGTTACCTTCACATAATCCATGATTTAAAAATCTTTGACCCAATGTTTAAGGTAGATGTGGTATCATTATAAAGAAATCTCAGAGGAAATACTGCTTATATGATTGAAGAAATTGTCAGCAAACATTATTTTTTCATTAACAGATACCTATTTCCCATTTAGCTATCTTTATGAGCATTTAACTTACTAGTCTTTACCTGGAACAATGGTGATGTGCATAGTCTTTGAGTGATTTTATTTATAAATTCTTTTGTAAATGTTTACTTATTAATTCTATAAAATTGCATTATCTTAATCAGTAATATTTATATATTTTTTAAAAATTAACATCCTGGCATGAAAAACCCACTTCACAAATTTACATGTACCAAAAATTACTAAGAAGTAATCCATGTTTTCTGTACTACTGTAGTTAAGTTTTATACATTTTACCTCAAAATGTCTCCAGTATCAGTTTTATTATACCTATGATCATAGATGAGGTGTGTTTACAACCACTGAGGTTATGAACATGCAAAAATTCAGAAAGCTTTACATTTTGTGAATTGAATTGGTGAGGATAGGATTTGAAACTTCAGCAGTTTCACTCCTAATTTCATTTCCTTTTAAAAATTTTTTTTTTTTTTTTTTTTTTTTTTTTTTTGAGACGGAGTCTCGCTCTGTCGCCCAGGCTGGAGTGCAGTGGCCGGATCTCAGCTCACTGCAGGCGAAATTCCCTAGCTAAAATAATAAAATTTATTTATGAATGCAATTTTTTCATCTATTAATGAAGATAATGAATGACTTCTGTAACTATAAATGCTAAAATAAAATTATTCAGTGTTTTTCTTTTTATCAGAAAAAACCAGACTAAATATTTTCTTTTATTTTATCTCAGATATGTCTGTGCCTCTTGGCTTGTCTACACTGATCAATAGCTACCTAATCTGTATTATTATATGAATGTAATTAAGCAATAATTTTGATAACTTGATATAATATTTGTAATAGAAATTAAACTATACTATCAAACTTTAGAAAGCAAAATGTAAGCAAAATTCTTACATATTTTTCTTTATTCAAATGAGAAGATCATTAACAGCATGTTTGTATATTTTTACACAAAACTTTTGCTAAGAAGTGTTCAAAATGTGATTTAATTTAAACAAGCATAATCAATTTCTATATTATCATATATACTTGTGTCTATGTTGTGTTTCTCTTAAAGTTTCATAAAACCCTATTAAGCTATGAAAGTGATTTGATGCCACACATCTACAACCATCTGATATTTGACAAACCTGAGAAAAACAAGAAATGGGGAAAGGATTCCCTATTTAATAAATGGTGCTGGGAAAATTGGCTAGCCATAAGTAGAAAGCTGAAACTGGATCCTTTCCTTACTCCTTATACAAAGATTAATTCAGGATGGATTAGAGACTTAAATGTTAGACCTAATACCATAAAAACCCTAGAAGAAAATCTAGGTAGTACCATTCAGGACATAGGCACGGGCAAGGACTTCATGTCTAAAACACCAAAAGCAACGGCAGCAAAAGCCAAAATTGACAAATGGGATCTCATTAAACTAAAGAGCTTCTGCACAGCAAAAGAAACTACCATCAGAGTGAACAGGCAACCTACAGAATGGGAGAAAATTTTTGCAATCTACTCATCTGACAAAGGGCTCATTTCCAGAATCTACAAAGAACTCAAACAAATATACAAGAAAAAAACAAACAACCCCATCCAAAAGTGGGGAAAGGATATGAACAGACATTTCTCAAAAGAAGACATTCATACAGCCAACAGACACATGAAAAAATGCTCATCATCACTGGCCATCAGAGAAATGCAAATCAAAACCACAATGAGATACCATCTCACACCAGTTAGAATGGCAATCATTAAAAAATCAGGAAACAACAGGTGTTGGAGGGGATGTGGAGAAATAGGAACACTTTTACACTGTTGGTGGGATTGTAAACTAGTTCAACCATTATGGAAAACAGTATGGCGATTCCTCAAGGACCTAGAACTAGATGTACCATATGACCCAGCCATCCCACTACTGGGTATATACCCAAAGGATTATAAATTATGCTACTACAAAGACACATGCACACGTATGTTTATTGCGGCACTATTCACAATAGCAAAGACTTGGAATCAACCCAAATGTCCATCAGTGACAGACTGGATTAAGAAAATGTGGCACATATACACCATGGAATACTATGCAGCCATAAAAAAGGATGAGTTTGCGTCCTTTGTAGAGACATGGATGCAGCTGGAAACCATCATTCTTAGCAAATTATCACAAGAAGAGAAAACCAAACACCGCATGTTCTCACTCATAGGTGGGAACTGAACAATGAGCTCACTTGGACTCAGGAAGGGGAACATCACACACTGGGGCCTATCATGGGGAGGGGGGAGGGGGGAGGGATTGCATTGGGGAGTTATACCTGATATAAATGATGAATTGATGGGTGCTGACGAGTTGATGGGTGCAGCACACCAACATGGCACATGTATACATATGTAACCTGCACGTTATGCACATGTACCCTAGAACTTAAAGTATAATAAAAAATAAAAAAATAAAAAATAAAAAAAAGAAAAAAAAAAAAAGAAAAAAAAATAAATGTTTATTATATGCATAAAAAAAAAAGAAAGTGATTTGAAACTATGTAACACAAAATTAAATTATTTTCAGTAATTTCAGAGTACTAAAATTATAACATATTTTAAGAATTTGAAGTGTGCATAATCAGCCATAAACTGGAAAATCCTTTAACACTTTCTCAGTAGCCCCATCTTCATCTTTTTTATTTCAATGATAGTCATGAGGTTACAGCTACTATTAATTCTTATTGTTCTACTGACATGGCAGTTGTTTTTATTGCAGTCATGCTAATTGTCTTCTGTAGTCTACTTTGAGTTTGGCAGCTTTTTCAAAATACAACAGTCATTAATCAGTGCTTCTCAGAAATCCTACATGTAAATACTTTACATAAGTTATATTTATGATTGGACTCTTATCCCCAGTATTTTATTTGCATAGATTCATTCTGCTAAATTTCCAGCATCATCTAAAATTTTTTCCCCAGCTTAAAAAAAAAATTAAACTCTAATACTATTAAATTTATTTTTAAAAGTTTGATGTATCAAGGGGCTAAATGGAGAGTGGATTTTTTATCTAGCTAGTTACTGAGCATTTAGCTGTTTTATAAACACTAGCTTCAGTGCTACAGGCATCCAGGCTATTTGAAACATTTTCCTTTTACCAGCCTAATGGAAAACAGTGTCATTTGTGAGATGTTGAAGCTATATGGTAAGAATGTTTTTGTTTTTGTTTTTTGAGATGGAGTCTCGATCTGCTTCCCAGACTGGGGTATAGTGGCACAATTTTGACTCATTGCAACCTCCACCCCCCGGGTCAAGCGATCTTCTTGCCTCAGCCTCCTGAGTAGCTGGGATTACAGGCACACACCACCACAGTTGGCTATATATATATATATATATATATATTTTTTTTTTTTTTTCTTTTTTTTCTTTAAGTAGAGACAGGGTTTCAGCATGTTGGCCAGGCTGATCTCAAACTCCTGACCACAAGTGATGCACTGCCTCAGCCTCCCAAAGTGCTTGGATTACAAGCATGAGCCACTGTGCCCAGCTGGTAAAAATGCTTTTAAAAATCAATTTTATATATCACAGTTACCCAATAAAATTATGGGAAGCCAATATTGGTATTAGTGCCATTTCTTAAGATCCGTATGATTTTACAGATGTAATTAGAATATTATTGTTATTAAAGTTTGATAATTTATGATTTTTGTTTTGAATTTGTTCCCAGTAGACATTAATGCTTAGGTAATATATTTATTTTAAGATTCTGTTGTGTCTGAAAATTTTAATGGTTATTAATAAAATTACTAGCCAACAAAGACAGTAATGTGAGAAGTAATGTAATAATAGCACTTAGGACGTTAGACAACTTCGTTTAGTGGAAATTAGCAGTTGAAGGTAAATCTTTTCAGTTACTGCATCATCTGCTTTTGTCAATATATTTTGGGTTTCTTATTCATTGGTATTTAATACAAAATTTCTAATATGAACAGTGGTAAATTCTGTGTTTTGGGGAAACCAAATATATGTGTGCACCTTTAAAGAAATCATGACAGTCAATATATTTTAAATATACTGAGTATACTTATGTATTTGTATATATTTGAATGCTAATAAGAAAGGTTAACGGCAACGTGACAATTATGTGACAGGCGTTTAACTGAAATTTCATGATGTCATTCTTATTTTCCAGCCTTTTTAATAAGCTGAGTAGGGATACAATTATAATAAACATTGTAGAAAAATAAATATTGTGTGGAAATACATAATAGATAATTGCACATCAGAATTTTTAGCAGGCAAACATACAACTCTAATAAACCAATAGAGGCTCCTTAGAGTATGCTCCCCAAAAATATTTTCAAAGTAATGTTCTGGTTAAACTGGTTATAGCCCATATGTGTGTTCTATAAAACAGTGGTGCCTTGAAAGGGACCGAGTTACATTAAACTCTAATGATTGTGCCTATTTAATTGAAAGACTTTCAAACGTTATGATGGGAAGATAGTTACGTTCTGTGAAGGTTCCAAGTTGAATACAACACTTAGTTAGATACAACAATGTTCTTATTTAATATAAACATAAAGCATCTGGATGAAATCCTGAGATGCCTTTAGGTAAAATGTTCTCATTATGATAATTACACCCAACAGCATGTTTTTAATTCAGCACTCCATTGCTTTGTTTTTCCAGCATTTAATGAATGCATGATCCAGTTGTAACTGAGGTGAACCTTATCTTCAGGAAACAAGGAAAAAAAAAAAAATCCGCACCCCTTAGGTTCCAATTTATATATAGACATTAGGTCCTTATTACCTTCCTAATATTTTCCAGAGTCAAAAACTTTACATCAATAATGATAAACTAGATTATATTACTAGAAAATAAGCAAATCAAATCATCCTATAATCTTTACTGGAGTGCATTGGCATGATCTCGGTTCACTGCCATCTCTGCCTCCTGGGTTCAAGTGATTCTCCCACCTCAGCCTCCCATAATCTTGATGACTTTACATGACAAAATTTATTTTCAGTTCATTCACTTGTTCATCCTGTTAAGGTTTAGGGATATATGTGGACCATAGCTATTCTGATTATAGTTGCTAATCAACTTCCCAGGCTTATGGACCAGGTTATATATACATGCTCACAAATCTTCACCAAAGTAAGCCACATGGCCACAGTGACTTAAAATGTCATCAGTAAATGTCTTATCTTGTGTTCGGGAAAAAGTGACACTGGGAATTTTGATTCATATCGAATGTTTACTAGTTACAGTGTGGCTGTCCAGAGATGACTGTCTTTACTTAAAGTGCTCATATCACCACTTCTTAGGATTATTTTGCTATTTTATCTCAGTTTCCAGCAACACTTTATAAAGATTGTAACAGTGATCATGTATCACGACAATACAAACCAAATGTGGAGTGGAAATCAGAGCTCTCTTAGATTTCAATTTGAAATTTATGTTTTCTACACAAACTAACCTTGTTGCATATACACAATGGTGTGGTGTTTTGCATTATGCTTTATATGAAAATATGGGGAGAATACTAGAAGATGAAGTTTCTTGAAATTAAGAAAATAATTTTCTTTAGTTATTAACAGTAACTATAATTACTTAGTTATTAAATTAGTTTTAGTTTGGCGATGTCCCCAGAGTTTGTTCTTCCTTTATGTTTTTTGCATGACCGATATAGTAGATTAATAGATGGGGTGGCAAAATGTTTTATCATTTGAAATATTAGGAGGCGAAGTGAGACTACAAATTTAACATACTGAGTGAGTAAAAAGCACCTGATAGCTGAAGAAGGCTCTTTGGAAAGTTGTTCAGGAAGCCTTCTTAGGGTCTTCAGAGAAAACATATCCAAAGTGAGTTGGATTAGGTCCATTCATATCAAAGAACAGTGATAAATGGGTAGAGGAGTTGGGCTAACTAAGCTACTATACAATTGTATTTTTCACAGAAAACACTCTAAAGCCTTTGAATTGCAATTTATTCATTCATATTTTATCTTTGTATAATCTTTGAGCCCCAAGGTCATGATTTTCTTATGTTCATCTGTATTGCCAGAAACATGGACAATATTAGTTGATAATCAATGGTAGACAATATTTTCTTCGAATAGCTGATTCTACAGTATTATAGTCTTATAAACTGATTTCATAAAATAAGTAATTTGTGTTAGTTGTTCTTATTTGAGAGAAACAAAATGAAGAAAGTCATAAATACATCAGTTCAGAATAGTTCATGGATTTATATTTGTATATTTACTAATTATTAAAAATAGAATTGCACTTTTCTAGCATGTATTTACTTTTTCAGCATTTTAGAAAATCTTTAGGAAAGCATGTATCGAAAATCTTTCAGCATTTTAGAAAACATTTGTACAGGATATAAAATATTACCATTGAATCAATCATCTTGGATTTTTTAGTCTACTTATTTCACTTAGATTGTATCTTAATCTTTGAATATATTTCAGTTAACAAATTTAGCACTAATTACACCACTGAAAAATGTATGTCATAGCTTTAAGGTAAAGTTGTGTTATTCTCTATTGATTAAATTACAAGCATTTTACAATAGCTAAAACATTAAATGAGAGTAAGCCTATAAATTTTTGAATTAATGAGCAAATATTATTTTGATCATGGTATAAAAATATCTTCTTAGAAGTTTTGTATTACTATATATCTTGAGGTATATCATCAAATTTTAGGACTTAAATATTTTGTTTCAAATGATCTTTTTCAATGTTTAAATTTTTATTTATATATCATATATTTAATATGCATTTTATATATTATACATTTACTATTATGTACCTACACTTTCAGATTTAAGTAACTTTATTATAGAAGTGAATAACATAAAAATTTATTTATATCAACTTATAAAGATAACAAAGACATTCTTACTCAATGTTGAGGGAACATTATAATAAATTCTATGAAAGCCCTATATTTACTGAAAAGATGGCATTTTGATGAGATCTGAAAGGCAATATACCAAATTGTATATATCAGTGGTTTTATTCAAAGTATGGTCACCAGAAGAGCAGCACTAGCATGTCTGTTTAAAATGCAGATTCCAACTCCTATCGAATACCTAATGAATCAGAATCTGTCGTGAAGTTTCCAGGTGATTCTGATAGGTACTGAAGTTTGAGAACCCGTGGTAGAAAAACGCTAATTAAAACTGTTTAGATGAGTGGATTCTTACAGGAAACAGCAAGAATTTCTCAAAGATGAAAGAACTTCTAATTTATGTTCAGGCCAAAGTCTTCCCTAGATTCAAAAGTGATTCTGATCATATAATTAGTAACAAAAATGGGTTGTTTGACTGTAAAATGTGTGCCACAAGTACTAAATATCCATAGTTAGAAACTGTCAGGGTCATGCCCCTTTGTCCTGGAAGTATGTACACTGTTCCTCATTGTTCTTCATCAATCCTTTTCCTGCCTCCTTGCACCAAGCAATTTATTATTGTTATTTCACATATTGCCTAATTGTTGTCTCTGCAGAGTTACCTTCTCTGGCCAGGTAATGTAAATATGACCACACTTCATATAGTCATATTTCTCATCAGAGTGGTCTGTATGTGTACCTCTCAGTAAATATCAGAATTTAAAACTTTTAAAAATTAATTTTCTGTCTTTTAAAATTTATTCCTAAACATTTCTCCAAAAGGAGAAGGCTACTTTCAGATGGACAGTATGGGTCTCATCAGTAGATGAATTTCTTATCATGTACTGAGCCTGGCACATTGCAAGCATTTTTTTTTTTTTTTGGAGAAAATATAAATAAATATGGCACATGTGTATAAAGTGTTTAATCAACATTTCATTTGATTATTTTATAAATATGAATTAACACACTTGAAGTATTAAGCCTAGTAAAGTGTTCTTCTCTGTGGGTGACATTTGAGAATTTTATCGGACCAATTCTCACAAAAAAAATCAGACCCAGTTTACTGTAATTCTTTTCTAATTTATTATCAGGCTGATTTTATCTCAGTGTAAATATATAAATTCTTTTAAAAAATGTATAAATCTTGTATAACCATATCTTTCATTTTTTCTAACTTGGCCAAATTTATCTATAAAACCACTTTGCATCTTGAGAAACTGCAATAGCTGAATTTGGGTTTCCAAATATGTTGTAAACCATAATTATTTAAAATAAAAAAAAAGAGGAAAACTGGTTTATCTTTTGATGATGTTTTTAAAGTTCTGTCGCTCCTTAATACCCCTGAGGATTTTTACGTTCTCACTCTAAAGTGAATAGAGAAAGGAAATCATTAGGGTGATAAATATAAATCATTCTTTTTTTTTTCAATATACCTTAGAAAATGAAAAAAAATTACCTTAGTTATTTTGTTATTGTTTAGTAACTCTATATTCATATTCTAGGCATAATAAAGTCATTTTTATGAATACATATTTTCTTGGGGAAAAAAATCTAGGTGGAAGCTCTTCACTTTAAGTGGCTTGCTTTTTCTTTACATGACTTGGTTTTAGAGTATTCACTCCAGTTAAATAAATTATAAATATTGCTTTTCCTACTCATAGCACACAACATAGTATTACAAGCAAGAGTAATTGTAATGTACTGACCCCAGCTAAACTATCAAGTGAACTTCTCAAATGAAAACATTCAGATAGATTACGCATTTATGAATAAAAATAAATTTGCTTTTCAGGGAGTTTGGCCGCTGGAAAGTAAATAACCTTGCAGTTGAGAGAAGAAATTTCCTTGGCTCTCCTCTGCCTCTTGCCCCTGAATTCTTCCGCAACATAAGACTTTTGGGACGTCGACCTACCCTTCAGCAAATCACAGAAAACCTTATCAAGAAATATGGGACACATTTCTTGCTATCTGCTACTCTGGGAGGTACGGCTCTTTGAACATATTTGTGCCTGTGTGTGCTTGTGCATAAAACTGTATAAATCACAGAAAAGTGTTAATTAATCCAGATAGCTAAAGTATGAATAGTTATAGAACTCATTCATTCATTTACCCAACACATTTTGAGTGATTATTAAATGTCCCACACAGTGTTCACAATTGTGAAGCAGATGAATATTACTTAGTTTCTGCACGAAAGCTATTTACAATCTAATAACATACACATATTTGACATAATTATTGCACTCTTAAGGTCATATGGAAACTTTTATTTGAAATACATGAATAATAAGCAGTCACAGGTGGGGTCATCAATTCTATTTATAGAGAGAAGGAAAGGTTTCTTGGAGTACGTGTTAAATAACTACAATTAAATTTTTAGCGCCATTTTAGTGTTTCTGATTGTAGTTGATACAGATTGTAGCTGGTACAGAAAAAGTGATAAACAAATAATTACGACGCATAAGAAAGTAGAAATGAATAAATGTCACTTTCTCGATCAATGTATACATTTGTAAAAATTAAGGAAGCTATTGTGTGATATGGTTAAATACAATTTAGCCATACAAATATGGATTTTTCATAGTGATGTATGATTCAGCATTTTGAATATACTTAAATGACATTTTAGGAGATAATGTGTAATAAGCAAGATATGACATTTTCCTAAAATTAAAAAATATCCCAGATTTACATATATTTTTAATTTTATGTTTGATTTCAAATAGTGTCCCACAATTTCATTTAGAGATAGATGTTACTTTTTCTTATAATGAAGAATAGTCTACAAAATTCAATAGGAAAGCCACAAAAACAGTGAATCCTTGCTTTCTTGTCAATTTCTTAATGAATTTACCAAAGATAGCCAGGCTGATTCACAACAATGGTATGGTGCCACAAAGGGCAATTTGTTCATTTTTTAGCCTTAGAGGATGTTTTTCCTTAACCTGCCAGCCCAGTCTTTCAGCAAGTCATGTCAATTTTTTACACCGGTATATACCCCATCTCCAGCATCAAACTCTTTCCTCACCTCCTCTCCAGCATCTCTAGACCAAGACATCATCACTTTTTCTTTTTTCCTGCAATACTCCAATGGTCCGTTTTCCACACAGCTCTTTCAAAAACTTGAGTCAGTTCATATTCACTGTTTCAATTGAAACCTAGAACTGGCCACTTAAAATCAAATCTAAGCATCTCCCTATGATTTATAAGACCTTACATCAGTGATCTGATGGATGCTACCTTTAAACTCAGGCCTCTTCTCACCTCTTCCTCATGCTCTGTTTTTCAGTCACAGTCACCATGATGTTCACATTTTTCTACCTAAATGTTATTTTTCCAATGAGGCTTTTTCCTGACTGCTTTCATCAGTAGTGCCCAGTGAACCCCATTGTTCTCTACTATTTCATGATCAAATTCGCATTTCTCACTGCATTTATTATTATGTGAAATTATTTTAATTATTTGGCTATTGGTTTATTATCTGTAGTTCTTGCATATTTTCTTAAAAATAAGGGCCCTAGCTGTATTGTTCACCACTTCATCCCCATGGCTCTGATTGCACTTCATTTACACTAGGTTCTCATTAACTATTTGTTAAATGAATAAATAAGTAAAACTACACTTTCTTTGGAGACTGAGGTCATCCAAATCACTAGATATATGTAAACATTTATAATATAAACAGAGAATAATTGAGTTATAATTCAGGAATGATTCTGAATGAAAGCAAATCCAGAGAGCCAACTGGGTCAAATTCACAAACAAAGATTCAGAACCGATGAGAATCAGTACCCAAGTAAGAGTAGATAAGGTAGGCATGAACAGGTTGAAAAATGAGTGGATGTTCCACAATATTTCCACATTGTGGAAAATAACTCTGGCATGGAATCTAAAGACATTAAAGGTGAAAAATATAGGTGACTAAGGAATAAATAAAAGTCTGACTGTAAATACACACTATCTCTCCATTACCTTCTTCCACAAAAGGATAGTGATAAAATAAGAAGAGAAAGAGATTAGCCACATTCTTGTTGAATCCTGATTCTCCCTCCCTGCTTTTTAGTCAACTGTGAGACTTTAAAATATATTAAGTAATTCCTCTGAATTTTAATTTTTTTTAATAGAAAAGGGGAGAATAACACCTATGTGATGGGACATGGGAAGGTTAGTATAAATGTTAAAAAATGTGCTTAGCACAGTGTGTGGTATAATTTAAATATGTGATTAATTGAAGTTGTTTTCATTATATTAGTGTAGACAGCCAAAACATATAAAATATTTCAATAATTGTGAAGATTGAGTCTGTGAAAGCTGTGTCTATTTGGCTCAGTTATGTCAATTATTATTAATTGTATAAAATCTGAAAGGTAAAATGTAAGTTATTTCTATAACTCCTCCTCTAAAAAAGTTCAGTGATTTTGAAACACATACTTCATTATTATTATATAAGTGATTCAAAGCACTTGTAAGTATTTCAGAAGATAAAATATATTTTTCCAGATAAGAAAGGAAAGAAAAGACAAAGACAGAAGAGATCAAAAACCACCAACGGTTCCCATATGCATTCGTGTTTCTTAGTTTCAAAATTTAACTATGTTTTACTATGTTGGTACTATGGATGCCACATTTTTGCTTTAAGATTCATTTTTATTTTGTATGTTATTTTGTTGTATAAACCATTTTTCAAACTTTATGACATTAATCACTTGAAGTCGATCTTCCAGTGATGGCAATGTGCTCTCTCTAAATGATTTTACTTCAGTGTCTTAAAAGTTTTGTTCAAGTATTGCCTTAAAGGGGAAAGGAGATGGAATTAGCACCCTTACTCACATTTTATTCTCTCAATATTCCTTGGATTGAGTTTTCATACTTTTTTGTACTGGAATTATTTTTCTTCTCAAAATGTTACTTTATTTTCCTGTGGGAATTTTTGTTTGTTAAAGATAATAATTCAGTAAATATGCATGCAATAATTTAAATAGCTTAAAGATATAAACTATCTGCAATTAAAATGTATACCAGGAATGATTTCTGGAAATTTTAAAATTATTGCTGTTGTACTTACACAAAAATCTTTTTAGTGACTGTGAGTTTATCATTTAACCTTCACTCGTTTTACCTGATTGAACATGTATTTGAAATTGTATTTATCCATTTTTTAAAAGAAATAGAAGTTTGTGGCAGTTAATTTGAACTAATTCCCCCACTTCTTTCTCTTAATTAATTAAGACAAAGCAAAAACTATAACACTAGTGTGTAATGTATATAAGCAAACCTTTTAAACAAAAAGCCAGTCACATCCATGTCCCTACAAAGGACACGAACTCATCAGAACATAAAGAATAACAAAAAAGCCAGTCGTGTTATAACTAGATGCTTCCTAAGTACCGAAATCTTCAACAAAATTTCAATGTTTTTCAAAATAAGTTCACTATAAAATACTCACTATTAGTTTTACAGTCATAAAAAGGAAATAAATGAAAAATGGCTTTTTCCCCCAAGAGTTATTTAATATATTATTGATGTAGACATAAAACTTTGGGGACCATACTTGAAGCCTTTAATGGGATATTTTATGACAGATAAAGCCAGTGATTGAATTATCATTCTATCTATAGAGAAAAATAAGTTATAAAAAACATTCTTCAGTATATATTATTTTCCCCATTTATTTCATTTTAGAGCTACCAGACTGTTTATCAATATAGTAATTCAGCTTGCTTCTATTTTGGATAATGATATCTAAACTCCATCACTGTTTGAATATCTAAAATAAGCTACTCAATTTAAAGAATCAATCTTGAAAAAATTGCACTTCTGAGAGATATTGATTCTAGCTGTGGAATGTATTTAATGACCATTTTTGTAATATATTTTATTATAATTCAATATATGACAAATACTAAAATTAAAGTGTATCTGTGTACTGAATATAAAATACAAAATATGAGTGAATATGACAAAAAATAATAACTTTAAAATTGGTGGGCTTTAATTACGGGGAGAAAGAGAGTCTACTATAAAGCAACAAAACTGTGTTCTGGATCAATTTTAAAAGACAAAGGACTAAGGAACATAGAGACCAAAATATTCATTAAAATTTATTAAATATTATAACAAAATATTTATAGAAATTTTAAGTGTGCTCTTATCCTCATCTCCCAAATTATATAGACTTATCCACCCAGTCATAGTAGCCAGGAAACCTGTGGGTTCCTCTGCTAGTACTCTTGCCTCTCCCAACTTTAAGGCAGTGAGGAGCAGAGCAAAGTGCGTAGTCTCCTGACAAGCATATCCACAAAAGGAGGAAGAGTAGGAGGTGGGGTTTTCATGGGCAGCCTCTTTCCTACACTATACCTTTCTGTTAACTCACTGCAGCTCTGTGGGACAGCAAACACATGGTAACAGTGCAGATTGTTTGTAAAAACAAAAAATTCCTCATGTAGAGGAAAACAGGAAAAAAAAAATTCTTTTCTGAATATGTGTGTGTGTATATATATATACCAAAATTTATTTCAGGATCAAATAGACAATATAATAAGATTTGTTAATTTAGAAAAACTGTGAAGAATACTTTTTATTCTAGGCATGATAAAAGCAAGTTCGGTTTGAACACTGTTATTTAATGTACAATTTAAAAAGCTATAATTAAATTATTAGAAATAGTTACAATATACTTTTTTCATTTGCAAGTCCTTTTAATTTTTTTTTCTGAAAGTGTTTCTTACTATACTATATGACTAAGTTTTTCATTTCTATTTGACTAAACGTGAACATTTTTTAGATATTCAATTTTGTTTCAATACAAGAAATATCCTCTTCATTGTTGGAATAAAAAATTCATGATCGATGTGCAAAAATAGTATTAACTTTGTACAATAGTGATTTAAAATAATGTATACTACCTCAATTCTCATGTAGTATATATATATATATATATATATGTCGTATATGTAGTATACATACGTGTGTGTGTGTGTATAATAAACTATGCCTCCAATGTAGTTCACTTATCTAAAAAATTTAACAAAACATTGTGTGTGTGTGTGTGTGTGTGTGTGTGTGTGTGTGTGTGTGGTTTAAAGAAAGTATAAGTTTGAATTTAGTAAGATACGATATGGATAAAATATCAATTAGATTTTTTTTCCGGTTGTTTGCATTCCCATAAGAATAAGAACTCGGAATATGCTCATTTAATTTCAGAAATAGTCAGTTCTCACTTTTCATTGTGTGAATTATGTTCTGTATAAAGTATTCACAGACACTTTAATTCTTTTTCTTATGCCACCTTCTTTCAAAATTGATTAACTGCTGTTGTTCTCATTTTCACTTGGTCTCTTAGGAAGCAAAATTTATTTCACTTTAGTTTATAACGTAATAAAGGTAATCCACTATATACACACACACATAAATAATTTATTTCTTAAAGAAATATTAATAATCACTTGAGATGCAAAGAATTACTTTCTCTCAGAATATACATTCTGTTTTAAAAGAAAGAAAAATTAATATTTTTGAAGATTCCTATCATAGGAAATAATCAAAATAAATGTCATTGAAGGGGGAAAGGGACTGCTATACTGATATTTATTAAAATTAATCTCAGGATTACTAATATTTCTTAAGATTATGTTGGTTTCTCTCTCTCATTCTCTCTCCCTCACTCTCTCTTTCCTGTTTCACTGGTAAATAAAATAAAGTATCTGAAGTTAAAGCAATATTATTAATCATTTCTTAGTTGTTTACAAGACAGTTATCTACAGAAGCGATTAAAAAATCACTTATGTAAATAATAAGAATAAACAAGAGCAAAATGTAATTAAGATTTCTATGTCAGTTGATCTTAGTAAAGGCGTTCCTGGCAATCAAGGTAAAAGATAAATGTTAAGTTGTAGAATATTGGACATTTTATTATTTTCTACTGGTTCTTTCATATGGTACATTGATAAGGTAGATAAATTACCTGTCTACTTTTTTGACGAATATATACTGAGTTACTTATGACAGTGCAAAACACCCAAGATCTTCTTAAATGAACACTCAGGTCACTGATAAAGACAGCCATTTAACTTGGTAATAAGTGTTATTATGGTTTAGAACCTCATTACTTGAGTGTGGTTCATGAACCAAAAGCATCAGCATCACTTTAATGCTTGTTTGAAATGCAGAATCTCAGATTCCATCACAGATTAATGAATCAGAATCTACATTTTAACAGGATCTCCAGGTGATTTATATGCACATTAAGTTTGAACAACACTGTTTAAAGTATCTATATAAATCTGAAGTATCATCAACTGTTTTGAGAAATAATCTTTTAAAAAATAGCAAGAGTTTGTAACTATACATACCAAAAATGTTTTTTAAAATACTCGTTATTTCATTGTAAATAGCTCCAAAATTAGAAGTAATTTAATTGTTTTTCACTCAGGGTTTATTCATTGCCACCTAACCTCAGAGCTATTCATTTCCACTTCCTTTATTTTCATGTTATTGTACTAGTATAGACAATATCATTGTACCTTCAAATTTTCTTAGAAAATTTATAGTCTATTCTTGGGGGTAACTGTTAATAATCATAAGGTCAGTTACTTTCCTTTGGGATGCTTTGCAAAACATATTATATTTCTTTGTCAACGTGAGATAAGGTTAGCTCTTTCCTTCCCACAATATCTTGCAGATGCCAATTGGTGTTAAGCCAACGTGTCTATTTCTGAACTATCCTGATATATTTGGCTCTGCTTCTTGCCAAACACTTATTTCTCTAAGATTTTTTTTTTTCTGATGTATATTTGTTTTTAAAATCCCTTTTTCCCCCACAATACTGTATTAGTAGCTTAGTAGATCTCACCAGGCTATGTACCTTTAACATGTGGAGCTTAGGAAGGATGATTATCAGCTCTGAGAGCAACATGTAACTGCAAACCCAATATAATTTCAAAAGGGCAAAAATAACAAAAATATTGTAAGGCTTAGCACAAGTAGCAATGTGGCTTATCATTGCCAAAGAATGGACAACCTTTTTGAGGCAAAAGACTATATCAAAAGTAAAACATACAAACAATTACATTAAAACAATGTTTTCAATGTTTATTTCTGTAAGAATGATTTTCAATCAAATAGCATTTTTTAATAACTATAAATCACTCCAAGGCAGAGCAGGCATTCACAATAAGATATTCAAATGTAAGGAAGTTGAATAATCAGGAAGACATCTGCCATAAATGCACATAATTTTTTTTTTTTTTTCTGGGTAGAATGTAAACATTGTAGGAAAACGGGCTAACTCAAGCGCAGTAGCAATTGCAAATAAAATAGAATACATCCAACTCATAAGAGTCGTCTTCACCGTAGTGAAAAAATACCCACATTTTCATTATATGTTGGTTTCTGTGGGTACCCTGTGATTCTGATCTGCGTGTCTTGGGAATCAAGAAGGCCTCTTTTGCAACATACCATCCCCCTGGCAGGGGTAAAAAGCAAGAGAACAGGTGTAACTTTGTGATGTCTCTCCAAACATTCATTATGTCAACATCTGGCTCACTTGTATTTCACTGATCAAAGCATTCTCCTTCTAAATCAGAGTAAAGGGAACACATCATGAACTACTCATAGTTGTTGTCTACAATGGATCATGAATCTATGTATGCACGTTTGCATTTATGACGGTGTTGTAAATAATTGCAAAGAATAAAACAATCTACCACATTATCATTACTGATTTACCTGTAGGATTCTTTTTATCCTTGTTTTATCTATTATTTTTAGTACGTTTCTACCCTCAATACTATACATATGAGAATGCCAATTGAGAAAATCCAAGTGAGAAGTAAATAGTATGAAGGTTCTTTAATTTCTATTTCTCATTGACTCAACATAGATGATTTGAAGATCAGAGTGGAAAAATACATAATTTTAAGGGCTACCTCTTACAAAAAATGTCAAATTCTATGACCCAAATATGGTATAACATTAAAATGGTGATTTTTGTTTGTTTGTTTTATTGTCCCCTGTTTCTTCATTTTCTATTAAAGCATCCTTCAATATGTGCTTTTAATGACCATAAACCACCACAAAATTTTAGTTATGTGAGACACAGCTGCATGATTTCTGCGTGGAACAATCACATCTTTTTATATCCACAGTCATTAATCCTTTTGCTGCCTAACAGACTCAGAATGTTGAATCGTTTTCAAAATCACATTTAGTTTTTACAAAATGTGTGGATGTCCTTTGGAACCCATGTCATGCTTATGAGCTACAGCTGGTTTAATAAAATGAATAAAAATGACTTTTGAACACAATTTTTTAGTTGATTGAATAACACTATTTCAGTTTTCAAATCTGAACATTGTCATTTACGTAGGTTCTAATGAACTGTTATTATTTAATACTTGTGGAAAAGTTACAGTAAAAGTTGAGAAGGCATTTTCTCAGTTTGTAAAAATCTCAAATGACTGTGAAGAAGATAATTACAAAATATGATAGTTATGTATAACTTAAAAAAAAAAAACAGATCTCTTATGGGAAGGAAATAGGCCTATTCTCCGTGTAAATAGAGTGGCCTTCTCAAAATTTCTTAAATATTTACAATCCATGATTTATAAAAGTTGCAATTTAGCACGAGGTAACAGGTTTACATCAAATAGTTGTGTGCTCTGTAAACAGGGTATTCATTAAAAGAATTATTATGGTGATTTAAACTACTGATTTAAGTTGCTTCACATGCATACCTGCAAGGAAAGCTTTTGCATACATGGATTAAAATTATACTCTAGAGAAGAACCATGAGCAATTTATGAATGGATTCTCTTTATCAGGCTATTAGAAATGATAACCCACTACTATTATTAGTAATCCTATATATTTTGATTATAAGAACCAATAGAAACAATTATGACTAAGTCCAGATTACCCTGATGCAATTAAAAATCTACGAAATCCTAGCTTATGAAAATTTAAAACTACTTCATCAACTGTTGGATCTTAAGAAAAAGGAAAAGAGAGAAATAGAACATTTACTGCACTCACAATATGTGCTCTGCCAGGTACTGTAGAGGGATTGTATTATTTAGTCTCCACAGAAGATTGAGAGAAGTATATTTTCTTTGTTTTAGAGACGGGAATGCTAAGTAAATATGCAACTGTACCAAAGCCCCATAGTCAAGTAGAGAGATGATGTGCTATTACTAGGATTTGCCCTTACATACGTGACTCTAAACCTTATGTTTCATTTGCCCTCATTACGTTATAATCCCTTTAGAATTATTTAATTGAAACCAAGCCAATTAAAACATAAACAATAGAATTAGTAATAAAAATGTGTTATGATAATACCAATGCATTATCATTTGATTTTTCTTGTCTGGAATACATATTCTTCATGACAGAAGAAAGAAGTCATATTAATCTGTAACTTACAAGTAAATGTGGATGCTGAAAAATCATTGTTTTTAAATCTCCTGTGGATAGAAAATGAAACCCCTCTTATTTGTGATGATGATATAGACCACCATTTTTCTATGTTCATCTTTAATTGCCTCAACATATATTAGGTTTGTATTATCATTCATATAGTTACAATAAGGACTATACTAAAATGGTGATCCCTACCTCTTATTACTTTCCACTTGTGTCGTGGGACAACCTAATATGTGCAAAGGATTTCTAAATCAAATTGGTTTTAATTCACTGTTTTAAGATGAGCATGTGCTCCACCTTTTTTGTGGGGTGAAGTATGGCTCAATTGGAATCCCGTTAAGAAGAAATTAATGATGTGTCATACTTACCTGTTAAGCAAAGACATACGTAGAAATACGATATTTATCTGAAAAATATTTATCTGAAAATCAACATAGATAGAAATATGATATTTAAAGAACTGTTGTGGGAGATCTTTACTCTCTGTATATGGTTGCAGACTATAGGACAGGGTAAAAGAATATATAAAAGTAGAAAAGCCAACTTCTTATCACAAATAAGATAAAATAGCTAAATTTACTAGAAACTTCTAGGTATGGAATGAGTTGATTTATGCAACTCTGAATCATAGTGGTGAATAGAAGAGAATAATAATATATTAACAATTTTCGAATGACTAGATTCCAGCCATATTCCAAACCCTTTCCAGCTATCTATTTCAGCTTACAACTGCTCTGTGAGGAAATAATTTCTATGCTCATGTTCCATAAGAGGAAACTGAGTCCTAAGATACGTTGTTCAAGATCATTCAGTTACTAAACCAGCATTAGAACCCACATCCGTTCTACAGTAAAACTTGGTACACTTACATCTTAACTAAAACTAATTCTAAATGTCTGTCTTCCAGGACCTCATAATCCAGTGAAAGAATGCCTTCTATTGGTCTAATTATCTCTTCTGCTCAACAGCATATAGAATTTCAATTAATGTTGCAACACTTTGAGTAATAGGAAAATTCACTACTATATAAAGGGAGACTTACCGAAAATGACTCTCTTCACATATTTAAAAGGGCCTTCTTGTATCTCCAGGAGGCAAAACTAATGTCTAATTGGTTAATTGGATCAATGTTTTGAATTTAATATATTATTCAACTGAAGAAAATATTTGATATCATTATTACATTTTTAAAAATGTGTAAGTCTCCTTCTAAATACAAGAATCTGTAGAAAACATTGAATGCATCAAGGCTGAATTTGGATGCTTCTTCAACATTTTAATTCATTTTCCAAGTGGAATCATCTGGGAATAGCCAAATCCTTTAGAGTTTTATTTTAGCCATAGTATTGGTTATGAACTTACCAATTACTTCAGGATATTTTTATTATGAAAAAATAGATTTTAAACCTGGGCCAGATGTAGAACAAGAGTTATGAAAACTCATCCCATTATGATTTTTTTCTTCAATGGTTTTTCAAAGACACCCAAAGTAGCGATATTTGTACAATAAATACCCATATACTCATATGTAGCAACATACTGCATAAAACCATACTACTATGAATATGCTGCTCATACACTATGGTATGAAGTTTATTGATTCTTTGTACTTTTGTCTTTGGAATATATTCCAAAAATTGATTTACATTCAAAATACTGTGTTCTTAAGTCACTTTATTTTTACAAACATGATATACAATTAGTAGCATTGGATTATGTTTTTAATTTTTAGGGATGGCTTTTAAAATTTGATATAATTTTATTTTTTATAAATAAATAAAGCATTTAACACTGTTTAAAGTGCTTAAACAACATGATAAAATATATTCAGAGAAATCTTTCTTGCAAAAGTGTTTCTTCATCCTGTTACCTTTCTGTATCTGTAGGAAAATATGCATAAATGCTTTTGGTTAATCTTTCCATTGTTTGATGCTTTTTTCCAAATAGAAAGACATATATACATATACGTGTATACTTGTATCTTACCCTTTTCTTATAAAAAAAACTCTTAGGAAACAATTTTTATTCACTTTGTGATATTTCTGTGGAAATAACTTTTGCTGCCTTCTTCTGGCTGCACAGTGTTCCACTGTACGGTAGTAAACTAGTTTATTCCTACTGATAGGAATTTATATTGTTACCAAATGTCAGTAATAAAGCCACAGTGAGACACATTTTGCATATTTTAGTCAGTCATCCTTTTAAATACATTCTTAAAAGTAGGATTGTGGAATTGATTATTGATAACTATTGCCAATATTCCCTCTATGTAAGTTACATTATTTTGCAATCCCACCAACAATACATCAGAAAGCCTCTTTGTTTCTACTTTTCCGATAGATTTGCCCAGGTTGTCAAAGTTTGGATTCTGGCAAATTCTGTCATTGAAAAGTAATATACCAGCATACTTTTAATTTGTATTTTTCATGCTATGACTTAGATTGAATATATTTTCAAATCTGTATGGGCTAGTTTTCTCTCTTCTTGTCTGAACAATCTTTTCCCCTTTATTCCTGTTTTTCTATCTGAATCTTGTGTTTCTTTCTCTTGATTTCTAGGAGTTCTTGGAATGTTAGAGGAATTAATCATTTATCTGTTATATAAGTTGTAAATATTACTTTTCAATGCAAAATTTGTTTTATTGTGATTTTGTGCTAAAAAATCTGGTTTTACTTGTTCTAATTAATGTATCTTTTATTTCTGTAATGTGGGATTTTTAGTTATGAATTATTTCCTTCCTTTGTATTTTCATAAATTTTCCTCTAGTACTTGAATGGTTTCATTTCATTAAATAATCATGTCTCTAATCTGTTTGGAATCTATCCTTTTATAGAATCATATCCCTTATTTTCCAAATTGCTATTTAGGTGTCACTTAGTAAAAAGTCTATCTTTTCCCAAGGAATTTCTGTCTCATTCTTATTACATGCTAAATTTCCACATGTACTTGTTATTTTATGGATATTTTTCCTGTTCTAATTTGTGTGTCTATTCATGTGTCAGCCTGCACTGTTTAATTATACAGATTTTACAATTTGCATTCAGATATGGTAAGATATTCTCATTCTTGCCTATTCTTTTTAAAAGTATTTCTTACTTTTTTCACTTACAATTCATTATTGACATGATTAATTTTCCTACTTCCAGGAAACAAAAAAAAAGATCTATTCAGTTTTTTAATCAGATTACATTACTTTATATTAAGATAAACTGATATATTTTGTTGTTGAATATTTACGCTCAAGAAAAAATATCTATCATGTCATTAGGTCTATTATGGCAACTTTCAGAAGTGACTTGCAAATTTTTCATGTACGTTTCACATTTTTTGTGCCATTTAAATGGTGTGATCTAATCCATTATTATTTATACTTAGTTAATATTTGTGTGTGTCAGTCTATTGAGTTAGTAATATTTTTATTATTTGCTTATACCTCACTAAGTTTTGTAACTGTATATGTGCAGTAGTTTGTGCATTAAATTTTGGATTTTCACCTGCGTAATCATATTATCTGCAAAATAAACATAGTTTAAGTGTTTTTTCTGACACTGTGATTCTAATTTGCATTCTCATCTACATTTGCATTTTAATATATTTATTAGCATGTTGAATAATAGAAGCAATGTGGGTATGTTTGTCTAGTGCTGATTTTAATAGGGATGGCTTCTGGGTTTCCCCATTAAGAAAGATGCTGGCTTTTATGCTTAGGATCCTATATTTTACTTCTTTAAAGAAGTTTTTACCAGGTGGAGTGGCTCATGGCAGCAATGCCAGAATTTTGGGGTTCTGAGGTGAGAGTATTACTTGAGGACAGAAGTTTGAGATCAGCCTGGGCAACATAGTGAGACTCCATCTCTATGGAAAATAAAAAAAAAAACATTATTATTCATTGATTCCTAATTTATTAATTTTTGGTTAATCATAAATAGTTATAATTATTCATCAAATGTATTTGAAGCAATAAAGGATAGCAGCATTTTTGTTTCTGGATATGTTAATATGCTGAACTATATTAATGATTTCCTACTATTGAGCCAGCTTTGCACTATTGGAATTATCCTATTGGTCACAAGATATGTATTTTTAACATTTACTGTTCGATATTATTCATTATTGCTTTAGTCATAATTTTACATCAATATTTATTAAATGCAAAATGTATTGTGTATGATGATTTTTAGATATCTGTGCTAATTTTACACTCAGTTTATAAAAATAGATTTAGAAGTTTTATATTTTCAGTATTATCAATTTTTTTATATCAAATTTTAGGCAAAATTACACTGTGAACTATCTGGGGAGGTTAATTTTTTTGCGGGGGGAGGTGTTCTGTGACACCTAATCTTATTTGCACTATGTTTTAGAAAATAGTTCTTCCATATTTTTAACTAAATGCTCTGTTCTCTGTTTTATTATATATTTATTCTGTCAATTCATTATGTAATTTTCTTTCTCCATGAAGAAAAAAAGTAGGTTGACTAGTCGGTGTTTTTTCTCCTGAAAAAAGCTACTTTTGGTTGTGTTTATCTTTTCCACTCGTTTTAAAAACAACTAACACCTGCTTTCACCTTTTTATTTTTATTTGATGTAAGCTTTTTTGTCGTTTTTCTTTGATTTTTAGAATCATGTAGTTAACTCATGTATGTTATGGATATTTCTCTCTGCAGTGCTTTAGCTGTGTTCCTTAAATTCTGATATATAATATTTTCCTTTAAAACTTGTAATTTTACCTTAATTTATCCTATCACTCAAATATTATACAATAGGGAATTTTCATATGTAATATCTTTTTAAATTTTCTGTTAGCTTTTAGGGTTTTTTTTTTTTTACTGACATCAATGAGTCATACTATATTCTTACAAATTCATGAAATTTCCTAAAGGTTTCTTTATAACAAAATACATGGTCACCTTTTGTAAATGTTCTGTGTATTCTTGATAGTAAGTTTGATTTGCACTATTCTTAATATAAGTTTTAAAATTTACTGATAAGATCTACCTTATTTTGAGGTTCTATATATTTCTACCATTACTTTTATCCCCTTTGTATCTAGAAATATGTGTTGAAGTCTCATAATATTATCAGTGTATGTCTATTGCTCCTGTATCTTCTGCTTTATGAAAAGTATGACTGTTAAAGCAACATTGCAAGTTTCTAGCACTACATGGCAATTTTTCCTCATTTAATAATTTTTGGCCTAAATTCTCTAATATCAAGATCATTAACTTTGTTCATTTTTAATTTACATTTACAAAGATGTTTCATTTTATTTGTAATTTTCCTGAGACATGTCTCTTACATAATTCACAGAGCTGCATTGTGAGTACTTACTTAGACCAGCCGCCATACCACTGTTGTTCTTTCTATATCTATCTACCGGGTATTTGTATGTTTTGGCACTCTTATGACTTATAACATGGATGAGTTTTTCTTATTCATTTGTCATTCTGAGATACACTTCCTGAAATTTCCTCACCTGTTGATCTTTTTCTTGCAGAAAATGATTGCAAGGGATTTTTTGTTTGTTTATTTTTATAGTGTTTATCTATGCATTCTTTTTCACTTTTAGCTGCTTCTACGCCAAAGCTGTTTTTCTTGTACATGACTTAATATTCTTGATGATTTGACCCACCTATTTATTCTTGATAGATATATTTTCTCTTTAACTATTCTCCTTCCTCCAACTGATTTCTAATATGCATGTTGGGGTCCAAATACCAACAAAAAGTGTGAGTTTTAGATATAACATTTGTTGAAACCTATTTCTGATAGAAGCTGTCCTGATATCTGGTAGACATGTAAGAGCTCTTCCTTAAGGTTGGATTGTCACCTGGGCTACGTCATTTTAAAATTGATATTATTGTAAGAAAGAGAGGAAATGCAAATTATTCTATTAGACAAACTTATTTGCCTTTTCATGAAAGTGACTTGTTAGTTTGTAAATGGGCACAATACTACCCAAACAAAAGCGTTCCCAAGAGAATGAAAATAGCAAGTTTGACAGTTATGTGCTGGATAAGTGTCCAAGAATATGGTTGCCAGAGGATCACAAGTTCTTAATGTCTAACTCAAATGACACAGATTTTTGTCTTTTGAACATTGAAAACTGCAATTTAATTGTAATATACTTTACATTTTACCTTTGAGAACCAATTGCCACTACCTAAATCCTACATAGATTTCAGTGTTTTTCACACAGTGTATTAACACACCATGTTTTAATACATCCTATGCAGGGAAATTCTGAATGTATTACATATGTACATACCTATATATGCATACACATGCGTTATCTGAATTTTAAAGGTGCAAATGAAAACTAGTGCTTTGTCATGTTTCCATTTGGATATTCTAGTCTATGATAAAAATTTCTGAGTAAATACAATTTCATTTTATTCACCTCACTTAAGTTTGTTTTACATAAATTAATTTCCTTTTGGACCATATGAGTGTTATGCTAAACTATGTTAGAAAGTCAATAAAATCTGGAGAAATTATTCTGCAAAAGCTAAATATTTAACATCCAGTAATTATGTATTTAAAGTGATCAACATCTCAGGCATTCTTTGAGGTACTTGAGAAATATTTGTGACCAAAAAGTAAAACCCCCTGCCCTTTTGGCATATATCAGTCCTTTGTTTTATTATATGCATAAGCTAGGCCTTTCTACCTGCAGATAAGTTTAAAAAAAAGATTTTAAGTGGACAATGGAATAATTTGCAATATTATTAATGCAGGAGAGGAATCACTCACAATTTTTGTGGACAAGCGGAAGTTGAGCAAACGAGCTGAAGGAAGTGATTCCAGCACCAATAGCTCTTCGGTCACTCTGGAGACGCTACATCAGCTAGCCGCTTCTTATTTCATTGACAGGGACAGCACACTTCGGAGACTTCACCACATTCAAATTGCATCCACTGCCATCAAGGTAAGAATGAGTTTATGCTAAAATTATCACCTTCCATTCTTTGTTTCTTCTATATCCAAAATGCATTTCTATGTGTTTGCTTATTCCATGAATTTAAACAATTATTTTATAAAAATATATTTACAATTTTCTTGCTTTCAGTTATGTAATATATTTAAGATGAGTTTGTATGTATTCAATATAATTTTTTACTTGCTAAGTAGGTTGAGATTTTTCTTGGTTACATGTAATTAAAGTATATTTGAATTCTATGAATTTATCTTGAGGTACACAGACTCCCTATACATGGATACAAATTTGTTTTAATAACATCAATTTATTTTATAATTCTCCTTAATTCATTTTACCCATCTAAAAATACCATTCTGAGAAGAGAGGCTTTATTGAGCTTAAAGTCGTCCATGGCACAAGATATTTTTAAGAAGTCCTGCTTCATGGAAAATGACCCCTCAATGTTTTTAAGATATATTAAGATGTACAGATGCACGGTTGTATGGGTTTCTAGGAGGCAAAATATACCATAATCTAGAATTGGTGGATTAATATTAGGTGTTCACTAAAGGCATTTGACTTTGAATACACTAAGGTTGACTTTATCAAAACTGAGAAAAAAGGAGAATAATTAAGTTCTGATTTTCAAAAGAAAAAATAAAATGAATGAGAAAAAGAGATTGAGAAACAGAGAGGAGAAATTGTTATCCCTAAACAATAAGTTTTAGACATATTCTCTGGCAAATTAGCTCAATGTAATTCCATTTGTCAAATGGCCATTGTAAAATTAACAGAGTCAGAACAGTATGATCCTACCCTAAGTTAGCCATAACAAAATAATATAGAGAGAGCATTTCAGAGTGTTTCAAATCTAACCTTTCATAGTTAATACAAAAAGGAATGATTAAATGTAACATTCTATGACTTTATGAAACTAAAATTAATGTGTGTTCATTTTTGTGTCAATTAGTTGAAAAGTTACTACTTCAACTTAAACCCATAAATGGGTTAAGAATGCTCGGAAGATTGCTCCAAGTATATTTTTTTGTTCAGGATGTACTGGAGAAAATAAAAGGTGATGTGGAAATACCTTAGCTTAAGGGTTACACAAACAATACAGCAAAATCCTAATATTGCTAGTAGATGGTGTTGGGAAACTTCAGTAGATATAAATCATGCAATATAGTTAGTTGGCTTCTGACTCCAGGACTAGTGTTATATTGAGTAATAAGTATATAAATAGTATTTATGCTGTACAGATAAAAATGTAGCCAGTATGAATGCAGATGTTTCAGTTAATTTAAAAATTTTGGAAGATGTTGTCAGAAAAACTTAGCTTGAGGTTGCTGAGGAAAACTAGACTTTTCCAGAAATCAATTTCAAGGATATAAACAGAAACTTTGGTCAAACTATTTTCTAACGGAAGAAATCATTGTTGTAAATGATTTTATTATATGGCTATTGATTTTTGTTGTTACTGTTCAGCACCAAGTGTGACTGTGAAATTATACAACAGTTTTTGTACTCTAAGTAAGAAATATACAGGCACATTACATGTCAAAACATAATCGTTATTTGCATATACTTCTCTTCTCCCACAGGAGAAGTATATGGCACAAAAAAAACATATGTTTTATTGAGGTATACTATTGTATACAGGCATTGCATTTAGACTCTGTTAATACAAATGAGAATAATGATGCTTCGTTAAGTCTATAACCTAGCTGTGTGGTGGAAACGAGTCCCAAAGAAGTGACACTTACAGGAAGTTCTCAGGAGAAAGAAAGAGTAATCTGGAATTTGGGAGTCAACAGACTTACCTGGACAGGGCCACAGGGAATGCCTATTGTTCATTAACTATGGAAAGAAGTTTCTGTGCACATAATAAAAATGATTTAAAGTATGTGTAGAGTGGCTGGAAATGGGAGGAAAGGGGGCTTTACATTAGGTGGAGGAAACAGCAAACAGTGGGAATGATACAAGGTCTATATCACTGTGAACAGAAGTACCCATCTTGTGCTGTAACTAAGGAAAAAAGGAAATGAGATAAGCACCAGCTGGTGACAACATAGCCAAGAATACAGGCATAGAAATTCATAGAGAGTGCAAGCGTGAGGTGATGAGGTAATAGGGAATGGGAAAGAAAGGAGAACAATTGTACCTTTCAGGATTTAATTTAGACCTAAAGGAAATTTTCTTCTGAGGCAGCTGTAATTTTAAGTAGCTGATGATTTTGCATGCCAGGGTTAGCTGCAGTCAAGGTTATTATGAAGGCTCCAGGGAAAGGCATTGTGCTTGTGTGCTGTGTTCGAGCAAGACTGGAGCCAGAAACCCATGACCATGTGCACTGCAGGAAGTCGACCCTTCTGAGTTACATGAACACTGATGTGTCTGTGCAGTTTTGTGTGGAGATTATCTTTTATTTTTATTACTTATCAAATGTGTCCCTGCACAGGTAAAAGGTGTCTCTCTTCATTTACAAGTTTGACTAAGATTGCAAGTGCTTAGAAGTATGAGGAACTGAGTAGATGGGTGAAGGGACTTCGGTAGGCTGGATCCAAGGGTATTCAACTACTGAAATATTTTCTTATTGAATAAACAATTTGATGTAAAGTACTCTTGTAGTCTCTGAAACCAAGATCTCAATTCCTTTACTAAATCCCTAAAGGTTCCATGCATTGCTTGTGTGCTTTAAATTGTCAAACTAAGGATAACAAGATTCACAATTTCTTTGATTCGGTAACGTAAGCTGTGTTTCAAGTGATGTATAGTAGGTATTTAATTTCTAGAGCAAATGTTGAATGAAGTTGTTCTGTGATTTACAGAATTTATGAGACAGAAAATTGCTAAAAAATAAAGTAAATAGAGTTGTTATCAGGTAACAGCAAAAATATAATTAGATCTGCAAAATCATGCCAGCTTTTATCATGCTAATTCTTACAAATCACAAGAGTTAAACAATTTAACTATGAGCCAGTTTCTAGAAAGTAGAATATAGCAATTTGTTTTTTTGTCTTTTATAATTACGAATATAAATATAGACTATAATTTGTTAATTAATCTGTAAATAAACTGACACAAATACCCATAGTTTAATTAATTGTCATACTCTTACAATTAATAGCATTTATATCAAATATTATTTCACAATATTATTTGTAGTCCAATAAAATGTGAAGTGTAATGTCTAGAGTTGGTCATTATTTTCTGAAGATCCAATTCAATTGACTTAAGTTATTCAAAAAATACACTAACATATTTTTATTTTTAAATAGTCTAATAAATTTTAATGCTATATAATTTATGGTGATGAGAAAAATACAATACATTATATACTTTGAAAGGATATTTAATCTGTCAACTGATGTGTTATGTCATATATATTTTCAAAGAGAATTTTCTTATTTTAATTTTTAGAAATAATGCACTGAGTAAAATTAAGTTTTTATAATAGGACACTACTAAAATATTTTTAAGTAATTATTTTCATAAAATAATTACTGATATGTTCCTGTATTTCTTGTATTCTTCAAATATAGAAAAGACAATCAGATAACTTTCAATATTATAGTGTTTGGAAAGTTTTGAGCAGCAAACCTAGGAATAAGCAGAAACAATATATTACAATTAGCTTGAAGGTCAACATTTCAGCTTAGAAAACCCATCTTGAAATGATTTTTTAGTGCTGCATAGTTAACTTAAGAGTGTTGCAGGTGATATTGAAAAGAGGCACTATAGCTAACTCTAAATTTACACTTCTGAAATTATAAAATACATTACATTAAATTTTTTAAAGCTATTTATAAAATTAAACCCAACAATACTTTTCCAAGAAGCAGTTTTGATAAGTAAATTATTTGTTATTTGGGGGTAAAATCAGTAAAATGATAATATATTTATTTTTAATTTTGCTCATATATATATATATATATATATATATATATATATATATATATACACACACACACACACACACACACACACACACATAATTACAACTTACTTTAAGAATACCCAAGAAAATATGCATGTGAACCATTGATAATAATGGCACATTTTATATTTTGCATTTATAGGAAAGATCCATATTTGGTACTCTTTTTGATTGTGTATATTTAAGGTGTACAACATAGTGTTTTAATGTACTTAAACATAGTGAAATGGTTACTACAGCCAAGCAAATTACCATACCAAACATCTTTTCATCTTGCATACTCTTTTTTCTTTGTGCTGAGGGCAGCTAGAATTTATTCTTTTTGCAAATTTCCACTAGGCAATACAATATTTTTAACTATAATCTTCATGTCATACATTGGATCTCAACATTTATTCATCCTATATAACTTCAACTTTGCACTCACTGACCTAATATCTTCTCATGATCTCCCTCTACCACCTCTCCCATACTGGTAACCAGTCTCTTTTTGTTTTCTTTTCTTTCTTTCTTTCTTTTCTTTTTTTCCTTTTTTTTTTTTTTTTTTTTTTTTTTTTTTTTTTTTTTTTTTTTTTTTTGATCTGGTGTGCAGTGGCACGATCTCAACTCATTGCAACCTCTGCTTCCCAGCTCACGCAATTCTCCTGTCTCAGCCTCCCAAGTAGCTGGGACTACAGGTGCCTGCCACCACGCCTGACTAATTTTTGTGTTGTAAATAGAGACGGGGTTTCACCATATTGGTCAGGCTGGTCTCCAACTCCTGACCTCAAGGGTTCCGCCTGCCTCAGGCTCCCAAAGTGCTGGGATTGCAGGCGTGAGCCACCGTACCTGACCTTCTTTGAGACTTTCTATTAGATAATGTTATCTGCAAACAGAGATAATTGTACCTCTCTGTCCAGTCTGTATAGCACTGTATTTGTTTGTTTGTTGATTGATTGATTGATTGATTGATTGATTGTCTAATTGTCCTGGTGGTGAGAGTGGAAACTCTTCCTTTGTCCTGCTCTTAGGAAGAAAGTGTTCCTTCTATTACTATTAGGTAGGATGAGTTTTTAATCCATGCTCTTTACTATATGGAGGAAATTATTTTCAGTTCATAGCTTGGTGAGTGTTTTTTACATGAAAGTGTGTTGATTTTGTCAAATGCTTTTTTTGTATCTATTAAGCATGTAATTTTTATGTTTTAATTCTATTTACATGAGTTATTGTATTAATAGATTTTAGGATATTGCATAAACTTTGCATTCTTTGGGCTAAATCCCATCTGGTCAATGTGTATATTTATTTTATATGTGACTAGATCCAGTTTGCCAGTATTTTGCTGAGGATTGTTATGCCTATATTCAAAGTGGATATTGGACTATATTTTCCTGAGATACACCTGGCTGGTTTTGGTAGGGGGTAATACTGGCCTCATAAAAGGAAATGGGAAATATTCTTTCCACTTCTATTTTGTGGAAGAGTTTGTGAAGAATTGGTATTAATTCTTCCTTGAATTTTTGGTTAAATTTAACAATGAAGCTTTTCTTTGTAGGCAGATTTTGGTTATTAGTTCAATTTCTTCACCTGTTATAGGTTTATTCATATCGTGTTTTTCTTCTTGAGGTCAGTGTCAAGAACTTAAGGGGCTCAAGAGATCCTCCAACCTTGGCCTCCCAAAGTGCTGAGATTACAGGCTTGAACCATCATGGCTAGCCCTTGTTCAGTGTTATCTTACAGCTACATGGTTCCTCCAAACATCTATCACTCTCCTCACCAACTCTATCCAAGCTTGGCCCTTCTAAATCTGAGCAATGACCTTCATATTCTATGTCATAAAGGAAATCGAGGTCATCAGTTAAGAAAGTCTCTGTCTTTCTAGAAATATTTCCATTTCATTGAAATTATACAATTTGTTGGCATGGAATTGTTCATACTATTTATTTAATATTCTCAGTGTTTCTGTAAGGTCAGTAGTAATAGCTCTTATTTATTCTTGATTCTTAGTTATTTCTAGTGTCCTTATTTTAAGTTATATGAGTTTTCTCTTTTTATCATGATCAATCTAAGTTAACATTTTCTTTTCAATTTTGTTGATCTTTTTGAAGAAAGAGCTTTTAGTTTCATTGAATTTTCTCTAATTTTCAAGTAAGCTAATATTTGAAAAGATCTTAAAGCAATAACTAGCTCAGTATTTGGGTGGGAGTATACTGTTTTTCTGGGCATGGTCTTACAAATGGCACAACAAGAGATTATATCACATGCCTGGCTTGGTGGGACCCACGCCCAGGGAGCCTTGCTCACTGCTAGCACAGCAGACTGACAGAAGGAGGGGCATCCACCATTGCTGAGGCTTGAGTAGGTAAACAAAGATGTCTGGGAAGCTCAAACTGGGTAGAGCCCACCACAGCTCAGCAAGCCCTGCTGCCTCTGTGGGATCCACCTCCGGGGGCAATACATAGAAGAACAAAAGGCAGCAGAAAATTCTCCAGAGTTAAATGTCCCTGTCTGACAGCTCTGAAGAGAGCAGTGGTTCTCCCAGCATGGTATTTGAGCTTGGAGAACAGACAGATTGCCTCCTCAAGTGGGTCTCTGACCCCTGTGTAGTCTAACTGGGAGACACCTCCCAGTAGGGGCCAACTGACACCTCATACAAGCAAGTGCCCCTCTGGGATGAAGCTTCCAGAGGAAAGATCAGGCAGCAATATTTGTTGTTCTGCAGCCTCCTCTGGTGATTCCCAGGCAAACTGTGTCTGCAATGGACCTCTAGCAAGCCCCAGCAGACCTGCAACTGAGGGACCTGACTGTTAGAAGGAAAACTAACAAACAGAAAGGAATAACATCAACATCAACA
Source organism: Piliocolobus tephrosceles (assembly GCF_002776525.5). Classification (NCBI taxonomy): domain Eukaryota; kingdom Metazoa; phylum Chordata; class Mammalia; order Primates; family Cercopithecidae; genus Piliocolobus; species Piliocolobus tephrosceles. Next base: position 46,945,088 of record NC_045434.1, on the reverse strand, counting down.
AAGAGGACATCCACACAAAAACACCATTTCTAGGTCACCATCATCAAAGACCAAAGGTAGATAAAACCACAAAGATGGGGAGAAACCAGAGCAGAAAAGCTGAAAATTCTAAAAACCAGAGCACCTCTTCTTCTCCAAAGGATCGCAGCTCTTTGCAGAAATGGAACAAAGGCTGACGGAGAATTACTTTGACAAGCGGACAAAAGTAGGCTTCAGAAGGTCGGTAATAACAAACTTATCCGAGCTAAAGGAGGATGTTCGAACCCATCGCAAGGAAGCTAAAAACCTTGAAAAATGATTAGAGGAATGGCTAACTAGAATAAACAGTGTAGAGAAGACCTTAAATGACCTGATGGAGCTGAAAACCATGGCACGAGAACTACGTGATGCATGCACAAGCTTAGCTAATTAGATCAAGTGGAAGAAAGGGTGTCAGTGATTGAAGATCAATTTAATGAAATAAAACGAGAAGAGAAGTTTAGAGAAAACAGAGTTAAAAGAAATGAACAAAGCCTCCAAGAAATATGAGACTATGTGACAAGGCCAAATCTGCGTTTGATTGGTATACTTGAAAGTGACAGGGACAATGGAACCAAGTTGGAAAACACTCTTCAGGATATTACCCAGGAGAACTTCCCCAACATAGCAAGGCGGGCCAACATTCAAATTCGGGAAATGCAGAGAACACCATAAAGATAATCCTCAAGAAGAACAACCTCAAGACACATAATTGTGAGATTCACCAAAGTTGAAATGAAGGAAAAAATATTAAGGGCAGCCAGAAAGAAAGATTGGGTTACTCACAAAAGGAAGCCCATCAGACTAACAGCAGATCTCTCTGCAGAAACTCTACAAGCCAGAAGATAGTGAGAGCCAATATTCAACATTCTTAAAGAAAAGAATTTTCAACCCAAAATTTAATATACAGTTCAAACTAAACTTCATAAGTGAAGGAGAAATAAAATCATTTACAGACAAGCAAATGGTGAGAGATTTTGTCACCACTAGGCCTGCCTTACAAGAGCTCCTGAAGGAAGCAATGCACATGGAAAGGAACAACTGGTAGCAGCCACTGCAAAAACATGCCAAGTTATAAAGATCATCAACACTAGGAAGAAACTGCATGAACTAATGGGTAAAATAACCAGCTAACATCATAATGAAAGAATCAAATTCACACTTAACAATATTAACCTTAAATGTAAATAGGTTAAATGCCCCAGTTAAAAGACACAGACTGGCAAATTGGATAAAGAGTCAGGACCCATCAACGTGTTGCATTCAGGAGACCCATCTCACATACAGAGACACACATAGGTTCAAAATAAAGGGATGGAAGAAGGTCTACCATGCAAATGGAAAGAAAAAAAAAAAAAAAAAAAAAAAGCAGGGGTTGCAATCCTAGTCTCTGATAAAACAGACTTTAAACCAACAAATATCCAAAGAGACAAAGAATGGCATTACATAATGGTAAAGGGATCAATTCAACAAGAAGAACTGACTATCCTAAATATATATGAACCCAATACAGGAGCACCCAGATTCATAAAGCAAGTCCTTAGAGACTAACAAAGAGATTTAGATTCCCACACAATAATAATGGGAGACTTTAACACCCCACTGTCAATATCAGACAGATCAACGAGACAAAAGGTTAACAAAGATATCCGGGACTTGAACTCAGCTCTACACCAAGCAGACTCAAGAGACATCTACAGAACTCTCCACCCCAAATCAACAGAATATACATTCTTCTCAGCATCACATCACACTTATTCCAAAATTGACCACATAGTTGGAAGTAAAGCACTCCACAGCAAATGTAAAATAACAGAAATCACAACAAAGTGTCTCTCAGACTACAGTGTAATCAAATTAGAACTCAGGATTAAGAAACTCACTCAACACCACAAAACTACATGGAAACTGAACAACCTGCTCCTTAACGACTACTTGGTAAATAATGAAATTAAGGCAGAAATAAAGATGTTCTTTGAAACAATGAGAACAAAGACACAATGTACCAGAATCTCTGGGACACATTTAAAGCAGTCCGTAGTGGGAAATGTATAGCACTGAATGCCCACAAGAGAAAACAGGAAAGATCTAAAATCAACACCCTAACATCACAATCAAAAGAACTAGAGAAGCAAGAACAGCCACATTCAAAAGCTAGCAGAAGGCAAGAAGTAACTAAGATCAGAGCAGAACTGAAGGAGATAGAGACACAAAAATACCCTTCAAAAAATCAATGAATCCACAAGCTGGTTTTTTGAAAAGATCAACAAAGTTGAAAGACCACTAGCAAGACTAATAAAGAAGAAAAGAGAGAATAATCCAAATAGATGAAATAAAAAAGAAATGATAAAAGGGATACCACCTATCCCACAGAAACACAAACTACCATCTGAGAATAATATAAACACCTCTACACAAATAAACTAGACAATCTAGAAGGAATGGATAAATTCCTGGACACATACACCCTCCCAAGACTAAACCAGGAAGAAGTTGAAGCCCTGAATAGAACAATAACAGGCTCTGAAATAGAGGCAATAATTAATAGCCTACCAACCAAAAAATGTCCAGGACCACACAGATTCACAGCCAAATTCTACCAGGGACACATGGAGGAACTGATACCATTCCTTGTGAAACTATTCCAATCAATAGAAAAAGAGGGAATCCTCCCTAACTCATTTTATGAGGCCAGCATCATCCTGATACCAAAGCCTGGCAGAGACACAACAAAAAAAGAGAATTGTAGACCAGCATCCCTGATGAACATCTATGTGAAAATCCTCAATAAAATACTTGCAAATCATATCCAGTAGCACGTCAAAAAGCTTATCCACAATCAAGTCAGCTTCATCCCTGGGATGCAAGGCTGCTTCAACATACACAAATCAATAAATGTAATCCATCACATAAACAGAACCAACAAAAAGAATCACATGATTATCTCAATAGACGCGGAAAGGCCTTAGACAAAATTCAGCAGCCCTTCATGCTAAAAACTCTCAATAAACTAGGCACTGATTGAACATATCTCAAAATAATAAGTTATTTATAACACACTCACAGCCAATATCATATTGAATGGTCTAGAACTGGAAGCATTCCTTTTGAAACTGGCACAAGACAGAGATGCCCTCTCTCACCGCTGCTATTCAACATAGTGTTGGAAGTTCTGGCGACTGCAGCCAGGCAAGAGAAAGAAATAAATGGTATTCAATTAGGAAAATAGGACGTCACATTATCCCTGTTTGCAGATAACATGATTGTATATTTAGAAAACCCAGTCATCTCAGCCAAAAATCTCCTTAATCTGATAAGCAACTTCAGCAAAGTCTCAGGATACAAAATGAATGTGCAAAAACCACAAGCATTCCTACACACCAATAACAGACAGAGAGGCAAATCATGAGTGAACTCCTATTCACAATTGCTACAAAGAGAATAAAATACCTAGGAATCCAACTTACAAGGAATGTGAAGGACCTCTTCAAGGAGAACTACAAACCACTGCTCAACGAAATAAAAGACGACACAAACCAGTGGAAGAACATCCCATGCTCATGCATAGGAAGAATCAATATCATGAAAATGGCCATACTGCCCAAGGTAATTTACAGATTCAATGTCATCCCCATCAAGCTACCAATGACTTTCTTCACAGAATTGGAAAAAATCTGCTTTAAAGTTCACATGGAACCGAAGGAGAGCCTGCATTGCCAAGACAATCCTACACAAAAATAACAAAGCTGGAGGAATCATGCTGCCTGACTTCAAACTATATTGCAAGGCTACAGTAACCAAAACAGCATGGTACTGGTACCAAAACAGATATATAGACCAATGGAACAGAACAGATGCCTCAGAAATAACACCACACATCTACAACCATCTGATCTTTGACAAACCTGACAAAAAGAAGAAATGGGGAAAGGATTCCCTATTTAATAAATGGTGCTGGGAAAACTGGCTAGCCATATGTAGAAAGCTGAAACTGGATCCCTTCCTTATGCCTTATACCAAAATTAATTCAAGATGGATTAGAGACTTAAATGTTAGACCTAAAACCATAAAAACCCTAAAAGAAAACCTAGGCAATATTCAGGACATACGCATTGGCAAGGACTTCATTACTAAAACACCAAAAGCAATGGCAACAAAAGCCAAAATTGACCAATGGGATCTAGTTAAACCAGAGAGCTTCTGCACAGCAAAAGAAACTACCATCAGAGTGAACAGGCAACCTACAGAATGGGAGAAAATTTTTGCAATATACCCATCTGACAAAGGGCTAATGTCCAGAATCTACAAAGAACTTAAACAAATTTACAAGAAAAAAAACAAACAACCCCATCAAAAAGTGGGACAAGGATACGAACAGACACTTCTCAAAAGAAGACATTTATGCGGCCAACAGACACATGGAAAAATGCTCATCATCACTGATCATCAGAGAAATGCAAATCAAAACCACAATGAGATACCATCTCACACCAGTTAGAATGGAGATCATTAAAAAGTCAGGAAATAACAGATGCTGGATAGAATGTGGAGAAACAGGAATGCTTTTACACTGTTGATGGGAGTGTAAACTATTTCAACCATTGTGGAAGACAGTGTGGGGATTCCTCAAGGATCTAGAAAGAGAAATACCACTTGACCCAGCGATCCCATTACTGGGTATATGCCCAAAGGGTCATAAATCATGTTATTATAAAGACATACCCACACGTATGTTTATTGTGGCAGTATTCACAATAGCAAAGACTTGGAACCAACCCAAATGTCCATCAACGATAGACTGGATTAAGAAAATGTGGCACATATACACCATGGAATACTATGCAGCCATAAAAATATATGAGTTCATGTCCTTTGCAGGCACATGGATAGAGCTGCAAACTATCATTCTGAGCAAAGTATCGCAAGGACAGAAAACCAAACACCACTTGTTCTCGCTCATAGGTGGAAATTGAACAATGAGAACACTTGGACACAGGGCGGGGAACATCACACCCTGGGCTTCTCATGGAGTGGGGGCATGGGGGAGGGATAGCATTAGGAGGAATACCTAATGTAAATGATGAGTTAATGGGTACGGCAAACCAACATGGCACATGTATACCTAAGTAACAAACCTGCATGTTGTGCACATGTACCCTAGAACTTAAAGTTTAATAATAATAATAAAAAAACTAGCATCTTTAAGTGCTAAAAGTCATAAGCTTTATTATGCATCATAATGTTAATGAGCACTTATTTTATTACAGAAGTAGTTTATTGTTTCATCTCTCCAATCAGAGCTCAGTATAAGATAGGAGCTCAATAAATGCTAATTGAAATTAAATGAACCTAACTCAGCATGAGCAGAATCGATGATGTTGTGGCAATCAGAAACTGAAGCAATCCCAGTGTTTCAGATTGCTAAAATTAGGTAAGTGGTAACAACTTTAGCATGGATGCTGAAACACCTTTGAAAATTTCACAGGAATCCCCAATAGGCCTTAAGCTTTCTACATCCTCGTATTTCTTCTTCTTCAGTGTAGTGGAGTAACAGCTCTTTTAGTAAGCAGAAAGAAAACTCAGTACTCTCTTTTGGAAATACCTTATTTTTAACAACACACAGTTGCTATCTATTTTCATAATAATTGTGTATATTCTACATCATGGTCTCCAAAGCGTCAAGATCACAACACAGCTAAACTAGGAAATCCCATCAGTGTAACCAATACGTAAAACTCTTTGGCACAATTTCTCTCATTTTGAAATGCTCACGGCACTCAGCATGGAACACAGCAGCATTGTACACACTGACACTCAACAAATATTTGTTAAATACATTTTGGTGAATTTGTGAAATATCAGCTGCCAGTAATAAAGGTGCTTACAAGAAAAAAAAAAATCTTTATATACAAAGTGACTTTTTATTAAACCTGTGTTACAGTGTATATGACAACCTTCAGTAGAGAGATTTGTGTTCTCTCATCTATTGAATGAATAAGAACTCAATGTTTTAAAAATCATCTTTTTATTAATCATCAGTGTGTGAATAAAGAGAAAAACTGGATTAGTTTGCCGGCATTTTATCAGATCTCTGGTAAATAAAGAAACTATTTGTTCGTTTTGAAATGTATGAGCATGGTTTATGAGCCATCTCTTTTTATGTTTGTTGTTGTTGTTGTTGTTGTTGTTGTTAAAGAGTACTGTTAAATATCGTATTAAGTGAAATGAAAAAAATACCTTTGCATTCTACCCCTCCCATGTTGTTCTGAAATTGATTTATCTACCTGTCTGTAGATATTACACAGTCATTATTAGACATATATGCTTTTCCTCAATTTCTTTTATTGCATTCCTAGGCAGAGAGTTAAGTGTTTGACAGAAGTATCTCCTTATTTCCCATTTCTGTACACAATTTGTACAAACCCCTTGGTTCAGCATGGCATATGATATCAGAAATAGGACAAAGACAAGAGAAATGAAGAGCTCTAATTCTGGAGCGACATGGCCCTAGGTTGGTGTCCCAGTGTCACTATGTATTGATTGTGTGATTTTGCTCAATTAACTGTCATCTCTATGTATCAGTTTAATAATCTGTAAAAGAAAGATAATAATAGCACTTACATCATAAGGTTGTCAGGAAAATATGGAGAGTTAATATTTTTAAGGTGCTTAGAACAGTACCTGGCACATATTAAGTGCTTTATAAAAGTTATTTTTAAAAATTATGCTCAATAAGTACAAGTTCAAGCAAATACACAGGACTCAGGAATAAGCTCTAACACAGAAAAATAACTTGGTTAGAGAGTAGAAAGTTCAAAATTATTTTACCTTTTCCAAAAGAAATCAATTGCTAAAAAGGGAACCCAGTTAAGGGTGTTTTACTTTTTAAAATTGTATTATTATTGTTATTATTATTAGAGATGGGGTCTCACTCTGTTTTCCAGCCTGGTCTCAAACTCCTGGCCTCAAGAGATCCTCCCATCTTGACCTCCCAAATTGTTGGTATTACTGGCGCAAGCCACTATGCCAAGTTGAGGGCATATTCCTTATTAAAACCACACTACAATACAAGAACCCTGTATTAAAATTTATGAAAATGTACTGAATCTGAGATTCAGGCTAAGTTTTCTAGTGAATATGTATATTTCCACCCATAATCACTGGAGAGTGGTTGGAAAAGTGATTGGTAGAACATTCTAAGGTTCTGCTTCCCATATGTCAAGGAATGAAATGAATACAGGAATCCAAATATTTGACAACTCTCTTTATTTGAGTGGTCACTTAAAATTTTGCCAAGATTATTGTCAAAAATTATTGGTACTAGTATTAGGTCTAGGTGTTCTTGACTTCCCTTTTGTCTGCTTAACAAAGGTTTATTTTTCATGACTAAATGAGATAAAAGAAAGTTTGATTCCCCTATCCACAAATGATATAAATTTTTAACTTCATCACTTGGGAAAGTGATGAAAATCCTAGGAAAGGCCATCTTCAAAATACCTCTTTTATTGATTTTAATATTTCTAGATTTACAGAAAAAGCATATGGTATGATGTATGGTATGAGGGAATGGATGTCCAAAATACAATTTACTGTCAGTTTAGCATGACATAGGGATGGCATCGTGATAGCAATTTTAACATTCGTGGTAGTAGTATTGTAGAAAGAAATGGCTAGTTATGTCATGATTTTAAAAATTTCCAGTGTTGTTGAAAACACACAGGTTTATTTTGCACTCATGTTACATATCTGTTGCAAACTAATGGTGGCTTTGTACAGTTACACTAAAAGTCAGCTAACAGAGGACCTCTTCTTGAGTCCTTTCTAGCAAAGGGAAAAGTGGAAAATTCACAGGCATATTATGATTTTTAAAGCTTATGTTTAAGAGTGGCATTTGTTACTTCAGCTTGTTTTCACACCAGTGGTCAAAGTAAGTCATATGGTCAATCCTGCAGTCAGAAGATGAGACAGTGACATAATAAGGGCTGCCCTGAGCCTAGACAATTGTCTAGAACTTGGACCAACAAGCATTTTTGGAGGGTGGATTATCTTATCACTGACAGCATTTAAAATTGCCAATCCATGGTAATAATGGAAAGCAGTCTAGTTTTATTTTTATGAATATTATTTAAAAATTATCTGCACACAGTATAACCTTTTACTACCTACATATCAGATAGCTGGATTTCACTACCCTGATTTTGATACTCATTGGAGAGAAGATCTACTCTTTCCCTAGAGGAAGGTGTCCCATATTTGGGACACCTTCAGAAAATGAGCATCAGAAAATGTTTTGACCACCAATACAACCTATCACAGTGGCTTAAATGGAAATATAAACTGTAGCAATAGAAGCAGAGATATTAGTGATGGTCTAAGGAATAGAGACAAAACACATTAGAGGCCTCTGAAAGAAGAGACTTCTTTCTCTAGGTCAGAGAATGTTTTCTTACATGCTAATAAATAATTTTGCATGTGATGTAATTTTTATTAATGAAGTATTTATATATAAGAAATTTCATCAAAGAAGAACATATGTTTTGTCTATTTTATATTTTATCAAGCATCAACTCTAAACTGACCAAAACTAAGTTATTTTCTACCATAATCAGTAACTGAAAATGTTTCCTTCAGTTTATCACATTTATATCAAATGATAAATGGTTACAAATAACTCTTTGTATGCCATTTTTCCTTTTATTCTCTGTATCTAATCAGTGAATGGGTTTTGCAGGTTTCTCTGGTTTCCATTCCTTCCCTTCTATTCCTAATAGGAACTAGTTCTGGCACTACACATTGTATAACTTCTGGTTTTGTTTATTATCATGCAAATGCAGCTTTCATACTGTTCCAAGCTAAATTCTTACAATACTATCTTAAACCATATCTCAGAGCTGCTCAATTCTTGGAGAGTCTCTTATTTCCTTTTACATATAATAATCTCTATAAATGAATGATGCAATACCCCTGACCCCATCCTATTCAACCATTTAATCACTGACTTGAGTAATGACATAAAGGACAGGCTTATCAAGTTGGTAGTAACTGGAAAGGAAGTGAATAGAGATTCAACACTACCACAGTAAGCTGGAGTAAAAATGAGTTTAAAAATATGACATGCCATTGACAAATATCAGCTTAAAAAATACATCATATTTTCCCCCTTAACATTCTAAACATTTAATATATTATCTCTCCATCTTAAATTTGAACACATTTTGCTCAGAGAATTTAATAAAACTTAGCTAGGTTTAAGAAGTAATTTGTGATGTGATATGTAATTCCGAATTTATTTTATGTCACTTCATAATGTATATTTTACCCATTATACTGCTTAAGAGGAGCTCAAGCTTTAAGTGATCAAAACTCACTTGAGGATGTGTTTGGCATAGAATTTCTATTTTAGCTTCTGCTTTTCCCTCTAGGTGGATTGTAAAAGGTTGAGGTTAAATTACTTTTACATTTTAAAGTGCATTAACTTCATAACATTTCTGCCCTGAAATGCTACACTAATTTGATATTTGTCCTATATCCATTTTCTATCTAATTTAGACAGAAATCTGAGTTGACCTTAATTGTATTTTCTTTCCTTTTAAACTACAATCTTCTATTAGCAATTTTTGGACTCATAAATGGAAATTTTGTCATCTTAAAAAGTTATTTTTTCCTTTTAAATTTAGAGGTTTTGATGAGAAATTTAATAATCCTGTCGACTATAAAATATATAGCATTAGTCTTTTGTGACTTGCATCAGTAGAAAAGGTTGGGGCCTGCTTTAGCTAGGTGCATGAAAAATGTACTCTCACCTTCACATAACTCAAAATGGCTTACACAATTCAGTTCAAACTCTCAAACAAGTTCACCTTTGGTGTAAGTTAAAGTTTGAAAACCAAATGGAATACTGTACATTGAAAATGATGACCTAAAAGAAAGCTGGAAATTATAAATTCATCATATTTTTACGTAATACATTACTATTTTTGCTTAAGTTAACACATTTTATTTTTCTTGATGCTTATTATAAGAAAAATCAGTTGCTATTTTTTACATTTGAAACATCTCTTAATTCTTTTTCGTTTTAATGAGATTAGTGAAAATATTTAATTGTTCTTACTTGAATTAATAATATTAGAAATTAAAGCAAAATGTATAAATAGTAATTGATCCTGTAATTGCTAGAAATAATAAAAAATATTTAGTACTCCATATAAGGGTAAGTGTACTGCAGGTCCAATTTATTTGCATATTTGGAGAATGTTTATTCAGTGTCTGTGTTGTGCTTAGGGCTGCTGGGGAATAGGCTTACATAAATGAATGTGACATGATTTTTATCTGAGAACTAATAAGCTACTGCTGTTCTATTTAAGCTACAGCTGCGTGGCATAGTTTTCTCTAGTAGTCTTCCAATACTCTCAGGGTTGCTACCAATGGAGTATTCTAACATTCTTGCAGTTGAACTGGAGTCCAAATGAGCAAATAAAGAAAAAAAATAGCAACACATACACTGAGACATCCCACAAAAAGTAGTATCATTTAGAAAATATCACTATAAGCCTCTAAAGAAATATAACTGATAGAGAAGATGCTTGAACATTTGAGAACTATACTCTCAAATAATTTGCTGTTGAGTAATATATTATTTAATGGAGAATTGTTACAAATAGAAAATTAACAGAAAATCTGTCTCATAAGCATAGATTAAAGGAAAGAAAATACAAGAAAATTAATTTAGGATGTAATATGCAATACAATATATAGAAGTGTTTGTGAGTGAATGTGTGTATGTGTGTGTGTGTTTGAATGTATGTAAATATAGTCATAGAGTTCAGATCTGCATGTAAACTCATAGACTCTGAATATATGTACTATGTTTTAAATAATAACAAAAGTGACATAATGCAAAAAACATCGATATCCTAGTTTAGAACTATATAATCTCAGAAAAATAAATAAATATGCAAACATACAAAAGTCTTTTCTTGAAACACTATTGAAAGGAGGGGAGAATGGAAATATAAAAATTCCAAAAGTACCCTGGGTAGGTGGAGAGTAGAGATAGGAAAATGAAAGAATGAAAAATTAAGATGATAGCATCTTAATGGGCAGGTGACACATTATGGAATAGAGATTTTTGGTGAAATATAATTTTCATATTAGATATATCAGAGTAAAACATTTCAATTATTAGTATTGGCAAAGGGGAGAAAATTATTAATGAGAGACAGATGTGCAATGAGATTAAATTAAGTTATAATTTAAAAAAGTAAATAGCCATTTGAGTAAATCAATACAACGAATTTAAGAAAAAAGGAAAATAAAAGTAAAGATACTTTTTGCCATTAAAAGTAATGGCAAAAACCACAGTTACATTTGTACCAAACTAATAGCAAGAGGTAACACAGATTTCCCACAAAAATAACTAAAATGATGGATTAAAAATGAAATAATTCTTCTGTGTATTCATAAGTTGATAGGAAGAATATTCTGAAACCAGAATAGAAAAGAAACCATGCAAAGAGGGGACACTGAGATCTCCACAGTATTTGCTGAGTCAGATGGATTTGAGCTTCTTTTGTTTTATTCTCATGGGGCTCAAAGTACAAATGACAAAGCTCAAATTTTGTCCAAGATAGAGTGCCTAAGGGGTACCCATAAATGTAAGACCCCAAAGGTCTGTGGCCTTGAAATATATTGGAAATGTGTATCGGAAATGTAAGTAGGTAATTTATTTTTTAATAGTCCGTAGGATCATATCACACCAACATGGAATAGCTTGGAGATCATGTTAAGCAGGATGTCAGGCACAGAAAGCTAAATACTACATGCTTTCACTCAGGTAGGAGGAAAAGAAAAAAGGAATTCCTGAAAGTAGAGAGGTAGAGAGTAGAATTGTGGGTATTAGAGGGTGAGAAGTATGGGAAATACCAGGGAGAGTGGAAGATGGGAATAGATTTGTCAAGGGATACAAAGTTACAGCTAGATAGGAGAGATGGATTCTGGCATTCTGAAGCACTGCAGGGTGAATGTGCTTAACTATGATTTATTGTATGTTTGCAAAAATCCAGTAAGTACCAATATCTGTGAAATGCAGTTCTTCTGTGCAGTTGTTCATCTATCAGCATGGACAAAATACACCATTTATGATAGCTAGGAACACTGGCATACTGTTACCATAATATTGACTAATGAAAAAATTACACTTTGGAGTCTGGTTCCTTTTTCTAAAACAGAAATGCTTATTTGTAAAGATATGTTCCTTCCTCAGGTATTGCAGGTAAATTATTTTAACTTTTATATCTAAGGAGAATACTCCTGAGGCTCAGGAGCTTCATACTTCTAGTGACACAGCTAGTAAGGGACAAACCTGAAAATATAAACCAATTTTAAATCTATGATTTTTTTTTTTTTCTGGTAACCGAATTGCTTCATGCTCTGTGCTAGAAAATTTAGCATAACAGTAAGATTATCTGTAATATGGATATTTATAACTTGAAATATATAACTGTTAAAACTTTTCAAGTTATTTTTCATAGCTGAAACTATATCTAATATGTCAGAACATAAAAAGCAAGTGGAGAAGATGCCTGAGTTAATATAAAGAGATTTCATAATTTTCATTCCTAAGGTTCTTGTCTTTTAGCCGTGAGAGAATCCTGTAATTTTTCATTTAGAAACTACTCAGGAACAAATCTACCTAGGTTGCTTATCTGGTTTCTTCACTGATAATAGATTTGTAACCAGCTTTTAGAGAGTGATGAAAAGGGCTGCTAGTAGGAGGCACAACAGTTACATCAATAAGTGAGATTAAATTAATTTAGGAAAAAGAGGCAAGCCACATAAAACTGTTAAAATAACAGCTCCTACATTTCATCAGGTTTCATTTAGTTCATGGGCAAAAAGCTAAATTCTCAATATATTATCAAAAGTTTTTCCCTCAATATTAAGTAAATTTGAATGAATAGTAGTTTTATTTTGTAGTCTGTTTCATAGAAAAATGTAAAACACATAAATTGAAATATTTACCCAGTGAGAAATCATTTTTCTCCTTTTTGCTTTTTTTTTTTTTCTAACTTGGTGCATTTTAGTGTTGAGTGAGCTAACAATCACCTGGTTGTATGGTTAAAAACAACTTCTAGAGACCCGAAGTTCACAGATCTGGAGTTTTATAACCATGAATAACCCCAAGGCAAGTTGTTAGTGGATTGGCTGCAATCTGAGAAACCTTGATGTCAATAAAGCTTCATCAAGTCCCAGAAGTAACATGGAGATACAAAATTCCTCTTAGATTCTGGTCTCTAGAGGAAATAAGCAAGAAGGTGATAATGTAAGGAGATGAAAATATAGTGGAAAGGTTATAGAAAAAAAGAGGAACACACAAATTACAGTTATATTTCATATTGGATTTTTAATTATTTTTAAAATGTTATTTCAATAAATACATACTTTAAAAATCACTAAACTTCTTGTCCTTTCCATTTTTGTTATTTTTTAGGATAAAGAATTATCTTAATTATAGTCATCTGACTGTTTCAGTTAAAGAAACCTGGGGGAGTGGGTAGCACTATATAATATGACTATAATATTGCAGAGAGTTTTTTGGCCAGTTTATTGTTTTTCCTGGCACTTAGAATTTTAATAATTATTTGTAATTCGTGTACACTGGATGTTTCTTCTTTCTCCTATATAATTAGATTTGTTCTTTTAACATCATCTTGATACTGACTTTTACTGATAATAAGTTGCTAGAGAATTTGGATTTGTATTAACATTTTTGTGAGCAAAGCCAATTTATTTTTCTGAAAAAAAAAAAAAAAAAGACAGAACAGTTTCTATAATGGCCAGTTGAAACAAGAAATTCACTTCTGTCTTTCTAATTATGCCTGAGTCTGTTGAGTTTTAGTGTGCTGCGCTTTATCAGTTCTCTCGGGTGCTTGTTTAATTGGGTGACAAATGTAAGGATATGACGGCCTCAGTATAAAACTTTAGCTAGTCTGTGTGCAGGCATTATCTGTCCTATTATTAAAAAAAAATGAAGTCAGAAGCTTTTGATATGCTTAAGGAATTCAGAAATGTTTGATAGTGCTGAAACTTCAAACAGCTATAATAAAAAATATTTTAAGTTTTTAATCATAAGCAATAGGATATGTTTTAATAAATATTTCAGAAGAGTAATATTAAATATGGAATTTCAGAGGAGAAATTGAAGATTTTTGGTAGAAGTATTTACTTGAAATAAAATAGTGGGCACTCTGAGATATGTTCTAATATACTATATTGGCTCCTATATTGAGAAGGAGAAAATTAAAAGTAATAATAATGAAATAATTTTATTAAATGTTAAACAACCAAAATGTGTGTATCTAACGAGGTTCCCTGTTTTAGTACCCTAGTATAGCAGAGAATCTTATGAAAAGACGGTTGGTTGGGATTTTGACAGTGACAGATTGCTTTGTGTGCTCTGCTAGCTGTGATTCGCTGTCAATGCCCTTGATTCTGCTGCCATCGTCCTCCAGGATGGTGATAGGTGTTTTTATTTCATTCAACAGTTGACATTTGCACCTGAACATTTTTAGTGACTCTGTCAAAGAAAGCAAAACAGATAATTCAGTTTCTACGTTTTTGTATCATTTGGAGCATCAGCTTGCAGTTTGCTTGACTGAGACGCTAGGTGAATATCAATCGAGCAGATTGGGTAGATGTAGAAGTGTTTTGATAAATAAAATTATAGAGTAGGAAGTACGAATTAATAAAAGGATTAGTTATGTTTAGTGTGACATTTTGCTTCTCAGTCTTGGCAACAGGTTTTTTTTTTTTTTTTTTTTTCAACTTTAGTGGGATTTGCATACTTGTAAGTTAGTCTGTGCAAGCAGTCCCCATCCATTTTGGCACCAGGAACTGGTTTCATGGATAAATTTTTTTCTATGAACTTGGTGGAGGGAATGGTTTCAGGATTATTTAAGTTTATTACATTAAGGTGCGTTTTATTTCTATTAATATTACATTGTAATGCGTAATGAAGTAATTATACAATTCACTGTAATGTGGAATTAGTGGGATCTCTGAGCTTATTTTCCTGCCACTAGACAGTCCCATCTGGGGGCGATGAGAGACAATGACAATAAAAGGCAATGAGATTACAGAGCATAGAACAAACAATAAAGATTAAAAAGTAAAATCAATCTTTAATGTTTTAGTTCTTCAGATAGCTTTCATTTGTAAAATAAATATAATCAATGCTGCTTTAGATTGCACTTTTTGAATGTAAAGAAACAAAAAAATACCCTGGCTCCTGAGTTCCCTGAAATATCATTTCTCTGGCCCAGGAAAAGTGGCATTCAGGCCAGATAGTAACTGTAGCAACTACAGTCACTGCCTAATAACTCTCACCAGAGTGCAAAGGAAATGCCACAGCCCTGAACCAGGTTGAAAACTGTACCTATTATTTGCAACTCCCTGTGGCAATAAAGTTTTACTTTTCCTATTATTAATATTGAAAACCTCAGAAAACTCATTAGCCAACTGTAGAGTCACAACACATCCCTTTAGATTTCCTGTAATGAAGTTCAAGTCTACCATTCATGTAACACCATCAGTTATAGCTGTCACAAATATAGATTTTATAAAAATGTCAGTTTTCCAAATGTATATTCATGCAGTTAGGAAAGTAATGAAAGCTTTTTTATGGCTATATGTATTTTTTATAATTGCCACGATTGTAAGCTCTGTGTTATCAAATAAATAAATAAATAAATAAATAAATAAATAAATAAATAAATAAATAACATCTGTAGGAGTGAGTTTACAGACTTGGCATTTCCAAGGCCAATCAAGTGCCACACATTTATTTTCCATGGCAACCATGGTTTAAGCACAAAACGGTACTGATGTTATTTGGCAACTTTGTCCTAACTAAATTGTTTCCAGTTTTGCTTATTCCATATTACACCAAATCAATACTTTAAGAACCTGAGAAAACTTCTGTTGTCTAGCCATTGTGTAGTTTTATATTTTAATCTGTACTCAAAGGATTAGCATAGTCTGTCTCAATAGGTTTACATGTGGATAGTTGTGGGTGGTGTGCTTATTTTTGTATTATTTTGATGGAGGATAATTTATAGGGTATGAAGAAGTGGGACAGTCATTGTAGTCGTGCCTGGACTCATGGTGACAAACACAAATGAAAACTGCACTGAAGCAATTGCTCTTCAAGAAGACATACTCAATTTTGTTCCTAAATAGAGTGCCTTGTTTTTTGTATTGTTCTCATGTAATCTTCAGTTTACTTCAAATAAATATATTTTGCTCTACATTTTTTTTCCTATGGTTAAATTTTATAATTCACAGTTATTCTGCATATTTTATGGATATACATGATATTGTTTATAATAATACTTTCATTCCTCATGTTTCAAGTGTCACTATTTCTCTGGTAAAAAGCAAATAAAAAACCAAACACTACCTTTTAACAATGCAGTATTTTAAATGAATAATTCTAGTTTTTTTTTTAATTTGGTTTATTGAAATTATGAGGAATAAATTAGAGGATATAGTTGTCAACTTCAAGTAATTTGCATAGATGCATAATTCAACAATGGTATAAGCTCCCTTGCATTGAATGTATTTATCCATGTTTGTGTTTTTTATGTGAAGATGTGAGTCATACTGGATGGATAATATACACTGTTTTAAACTGTAACTGTATGTTTGGAGAAGGCCCAAGAAAATATTGACAATGTTAAATTTATTTTAAGTCACTATATTAATGATGTAAAACACACTAAATATAATGCTTACTTTTGTGTTGAGATGCAAGAAAATTTTGCATTGATATATTTTTTATTTGAGG
The DNA here is from genome assembly GCF_002776525.5 of Piliocolobus tephrosceles. NCBI lineage: Eukaryota > Metazoa > Chordata > Mammalia > Primates > Cercopithecidae > Piliocolobus > Piliocolobus tephrosceles. The sequence continues at coordinate 46,928,227 of NC_045434.1, read as the reverse complement.
ACATGTAGCATTTTTATGTGAATTTTCACTTTTCCCACAAAATGTACTGTAAATACTAAAACAGTTGTGAAAATTAAGAAACATTTTGCTACTGAAATGTTTATTTTGAGATGAATGTTTTGTTTTTAATGCATCTTATAATTAATCATATGTTTGAAACTTCATTCTTTAATAAAATAAGCTTCAGAAATATTTCAACTGGGTAAAAAAGTAGGATTACATTGAATTACAGTCTGATGTTAAATGCTTAATAGAATGTTGAAATAAGACTTAATGACTATCAGAGGAAAAATATTAAATGGTAAAATTACCTTTAAACTCAATATTCACATTTGAAAAAATATAAGGCACTATCTTCACTGGAGAAATGAAGGGAAGTTATATATATTCTTATTTTTTAACATCAACATTTTATAAAGCATTTTGTTAATTTAATACCTTTAGCAATATGTAATGGTAAAAGATCTTATATGTTTGGTGACAGAAAAGATTGTACTGTTTTAGGAAATAATAGAAACTAATCAACTCTTGTATCTTATTCTTCAGAATCCTAGTTGGAAGTAATATAAGAATATGCAGGATGTTATATTTCAAAGCATTAATAAATTAATACTTAGAATAAAAGTTAATTTATTTGGCCTTCAATCAAAGTTATATTAACCAGTAGATTCGTAGCAATATTTTTTGTTCATGAATGACCCAATATACTACACCATTATAATTGACTTCTACATCAATCTAGACCAATTAAATTGTGTTTTATTGTAACTTTACTGCCAGAGAGAGAGAGAGAGAGAGAGAATTAATTACATTGATTAAGCCAAGCAAAGTTTCCAAAACTTGATAACTATAAAGCTTGGAAAGCCAGTGTGATGCTTAGAATGGGTATTTGATTTGTGAGTCAGGAGGTCTAAGTCCCAGTTCTAGCTCTCATTTCATACCACATGATCCTAAAGTAGCTTGATAGCATCCCTGGCTCCAGATACAGTATCTCTTTTATATAATGAGATGGTGAGACTAAATGATTTCAAAGTTCTCATAGCTTTAAAATTTTAGATATATTAGCAATATGTAATAGTAAATTACATATTTACCATTTCCTTCTCTTCTACATTTCCTTCAAGAGGTTCCCCAAAAATTCAATAAATTTTATTTTGTAATAAATCTTTCTAACTAAAAATAAAATATTTATCCACTAATTTAATCGAACAATTTTTAATTTCTACCATGTGCCCAGTACTGTGTATAATTATGCATAGAAAGTTTATAGTTAATTAAAGGAGATAATAGAAATAAATTATTGCCCTGTAGTTTTATGATTGGCGTAATAAAACATAATGGAAACTTTGGGGTAAAATAAAATAAATTCAAGTTATCTTGGAGAATACCTTCAGATTTTGTTGTTGTTGCTGTTGTTGTTGTTGTTGTTGTTGTTGTTGTTGTTTGAGACGGAGTTTCACTCTTATTGCCCAGGCTGGAGTGCAATGGAGTGATCTCAGCTCACTGCAATCTCTACCTCCCTGGTTCAAGTAATTCTCCTGCCTCAGCCTCCAGAGTAGCTGGGATTACAGGTGCCCACCACCACACCTGGTGATTTTTTTGTATTTTTAGTAGAGATGGAGTTTCACTGTGTTGGTCAGGATGGTCTCGAACTCCTGACCACAGATGATACACCCTCCTCGGCCTCCCAAAGTGCTGGGATTACAGGCTTGAGCAACCGCACCCAGCCCCCCTTGAGAGTTTTAATACCTAATTCTTCGTATATCTACTCCTCAGATAATTTTTAACTCTGGGGAAACAGTGCTTTTGCTTTTGTTTAAACAACTGTTTAAAACAAACTGTTTAAAACAAAAATAATTTTGCTTCAAACATTTTTTACAAGTAAACCTATGGGGTCTTTTTCTGATACCCCTGTATTCACTAGGATTTGTATGTTGAATATAAACTATATAAATTTAACAAACTTTTGTCTTATTAAGTATAATGATTCATTTGCAAATACTCTAAAAAGTATTTCTATAGGCAAAGGAAACCTGCACAGAAATTATCATAAGAATAATTGAATATTTAAAATAAATTGCTTATTTATTCATCCTTTTTATTGCTATTTAGAGGTGAACTTACAAGAAAAAAAACTATTTTTTTCATGCTAGGTGAATATATTGTTTGGAATAGTAGGTACTTATAAAATAAAAATGAAATATGGGTATTAACCTGTTCCTAGTCGAAAGTTAATTTATCATCTGTATATCTTCAATTATAGAACAGTGGCAATTGTAGCCTTGAAATAAAACAAAATAAATATGACATACACTAAGATGATCAAAAATAGATTGTATTGGATTTTCAAATAAACTCATATTAGTAATTGAAAGAAATAGTTTGTTTTTCATAATCTTTCACGGTATCAGATTTCAGCATTTTGTTTTTGCCAAACCATATTAGAATAATTATACATTTGAAAGGATATAAGTATGAAAATTCAAACTTGCGTTGTAGTACATACGCATGGATGATTGCCTAAAACAGATAGGTAAGTACATAGATGTCTAGATATCCACATGTATGTAGATATAGATATAGATGATATGGTACCTACCTTGATATAATTCACAAGGAAAATTAATATTAACCAATTACTGTTAGCAAATGTTAGAGGTAAAATAAAATAACATTTATACGGCGAAGGACATAAAGTGTTCAAATTTGAAAACATTTCAGCAACCATGGCCTAGACTAAAAAATAGGACATTACTAGATCATAAGTATTTCTCCTAATGCCCTCTTACCATCATTCCTATATCCAAAGGGTGACCACCATCCTGTATTCTAACACTAAAAGTTTATTTTACCCAGTTTTGAGCTATATATTAATGGAAGTTCAAAATTAGGCAAAATAAACTTCTAGTGTTAAAATATTGAAACATTTATATAATGTTTCTTCAACATTATGTTTGTGAGATTTGTTCATGTTCGGTATTCTGTGGACAGCATACATAAAAATTTATTCTTACTGTAGTACAGTATTCAAATCTTCTATTTACTTCCACAATGTATTACTGATTGCCAATTGATGTGGTTTGGCTCTGTGTCTTCACCCAAATCTCATCTCAAAATGTAATCCCCACATGTTGAGGGAGGGACCAGTGGGAGGTGGTTGGATCATGGGTGTGGTTTCCCCCAAAACTGTTCTCGTGATAGTAAGTTCTCAGGAGAGCTGGTGGTTTTAAAAGTGTGTCACTTCCTCGCTCTCTTTTGCCTGCCACCATGTAAGATATATCTTGCTCCCCTTCACCTTCTGACTTCGGCCATGATCTTAAGTGTCTAAGGCCTCCCCAGCCATATGGAACTACAAGTCGATTAAACTTCTTTCCTTTATAAATTACCTAGTCTCTGGTAGTATCCTTATACCAGTATGAAAATGGACTAATACACTAATGTAATATGTTTCTGTTCGGAGTTACTAAGAATAATTGATACGAACCTCTTTGAAAGTGCCTTTTGTACATACATGTTCACATTTTTGTTGACTGTGTATCTAGCTCATATAATGTGCCTATGTCTATTATGTAGATACTTTCAAGGAATTTTCTAAAGTGATTGTACGAGTTTACACTCCCAGCAAAAGCGTATGAGAATTCCAGTTTCTCCACTGTATTGTCACCACTTGGCATTGTCTGGCTTCGTATGCTTATAAGACTTTCTGGTGAATGGATAGTAGTTTCTATGTTTTAATTTCCAGCTCTTTGATAATAAAGTTGAAAACTATTTCAAAATGACTGGATGTTTAGATATCTTTGTTATCAAGTGTGTTTTCAGTGTTGCTCTTGCCATATTATTATTAGTTTGTATAACTTATTTATATATTCTAGATATGAACCTTTTGCTGTATATATGAATCGCAACTATGTTAATCAATATTTTTAAAAACAAAGAAATTGTGTTGTGAATAAATTTTAGTACTAATTATGTAAGATTCAATCTTTATGTCTATTTAAAAAATAAGTATCAATTCTTATATTAAATGTTAAGATATCAGAAATTCAATATGAGTCTAATATAGTTAATATTCTCTAGTATAGTTTCTACCTTCTCAACCCAAAGTGTTTTGAACGATTAAAAAATGGAAATATTTATTTCTAGAAAAGGAGACAACTGAAGTGGACAGTATGATAGAGTATATCTAAGGTAAACAGGGGCAAAATGTGTAAAAGGAAATAACTGGTATAGCAGTTTGTCAGGATGCAGGTATCAATAACAAATTTCACTACTCCTCCACCTCAACTCCTGATATTTCAGATGTGCTTTTCCTGTTACAATATAGGATAGGTAAAATCTCCTCTTAAATATTAACATTCATTGTGTAGTTGTCCAGATGAGATGTAGGTCTCTAGAAGAGAAAATTGATTTCAGATGGAAAGTCTTAGATTATGCCTCTTTGGGCATAACTCTATTGTAAAAGAGCTAATTGTACTTATCAGTATTCCGGTGTTTTATCTTCATAATCAATGGCTGATAAAATTACTCAGAAGTTACTTTGATATAACCTAATGTAACTAGGAAATAAATAAAATAATTCATGAGAAATACACTGTGAAAAGGTAAAGGCCATGATATTTGGGTGCTGCAAATAAAGAATAGTCTTGAAGCGCAATTACTCCTAGTCTCAACCATTTTCATGTCTGGTAAAAAGCTAAGGGAAACATAAAAGTAGAAAAAACATGGCAGTTGCTCCTCTGGCTAAGTATTTTGTTTCATTGCTTAAATTTCCATCATGGGAATTTGTTAGGTTTATTATTAAAAACGATGGGTTGGAACAAACAAGTAAACTGCTATTCTGTGTTTTGGCACAGTTAGCATCCCTGTAGTAAATTTATTTTTATTTTTTTCTTTCCATTTTTATTCATTTTATTATTATTGTAAAAAATTAAATAAGTATGGGTACATGTACTAATGCTGACATTGGTAAGGCATATGGAGTCCTTAAATGGAATACAATTTAAAGATAGATTTATTTCATATAAAGTGCTAGAGTTTGTAAAATTTTATATTAACCCAGATAGTGATAAGTAAATTCAGATGTGAAGGATAGAGAACGAAATAAAACTGTAAGTATGATATGCTAAATTTATATGACGGCATATTATGAAAGGTGATAAAGTAAAGCAATATATAAAGATAGAGATATTCAAATATTCTCAAAATGTATATCTATTATTTAATTGTCTCACATGTATTCTCAACAACAGAGTAGGTGAATATAAGAGACTCTCTGTAATGGGGTAATATTATTTACCTTCTTTCAAGGATGAAGTGTTAGAGGATTTTGCCTTCCCTTTTCCAAGACCACATATGTCAATGAGTATGAACTCGATGCCAGTTTTACTTAGAAAACTTTATTAAAAAGGCAAGCATGGGTGTGTGTTTGTATTTGTGTGATATGTGTTGGTTGGCAATAGTGAAACCACATGATAGGAGAAAATGAAAATTTAAATTACCTTATACCCTAAGTATTATCTTTGATGCTTTTATTTTTCCCTTTGCCCTTAGGTTGTTACTAATTTATATTTAAATATTAATTATACATACATATATCAACACTATAAATTATTTCTCTAAACAAAATAAGTTCTATTCACTATCATCAGTGGGGAAGAGTAGCTGGAGAATAATTCAAAGTTTTTGTAGTGTTAAGGAAAAAGTAATTTTTTGCCCATGATAAACTACATTGTCAACTCTGGCTATGTACACATAGTTAATCTTGGTTACTCTGAAGGCCTTATCATTTAGAAAATATAATAGAGTTATCATGACACAAACATGCACTCAATGCATTTGAGTTAATGCATCTGTATCCATCATTGATTATCGCCTCTAAGTTGATGACTTCCAAATTAGTAGTCCCATCGTTGACATAACTTCTAAGATATAAACTTGTGTTGCCACTCCTACTAAATATTTTCACCAAAGAGAGTAAACATGTTCAAAACTGAGCTCCCTTAAATGTCCTCCACAGTGGGCTTCTTAGCTTCATATTTTTAATGTTATCACTAATACTGGAAACCTCAGTAGCCTTTCTCTCTACCAGTGAACATTTTCAGTGTTTCATAATGTCATTTCATAACCTTGTTATGTCTTGTTTTTTACAATTGAACTTCTTCAGATAAAGTTTATTTTCACTATTTACTTTAGACTTTCATCATCTTCATGATGGCCTTAATGTCTTTCCTGCTCCATAGTACGAAGTTTTTCCTTATGTTGCCTCCTCTTAATCAATACCTTTCTCTTAATCAGTACCCCTGGGCTGATGCAAGAACTTAATATGTTCTATGGATATGTGAGCGAACAAAATAGACAAAATCTCCTGCACTTTTAGAATGTGGAGCTCTCATTCTAGTGAGAGGTGTCAACATTAATCATAAAAAATGTAAATTGTACAGCATTTTATGAGCTGATATCTACTGTGAAAAAGGTAGAACAATGTAAGAAATAAAAAAGAAAATGTTGGAAGAGTTTGGGGTATTCACTTTAAATAGGTTAGTCCAAGTAGTCCCAAGAGAATGAGATTTGAGCAAAAATTGGAAGGAAGTGAAGGATTAGCTGGAAAATAGTTTGAGGAAGAACATTCCAGGTACTAGAACAAAAAGTTAAATACCCCAAGGCATCTGCATAATGTAATCAGTATGTATGTTTGAGATACAGCAAGGCAGAATAAATAAGAGAGGAGACAGATTTAGGGAGGTAACAGGGAGCTGGGTAATATGGTGTCTTCCTAGTCCTATAAAAGACTCTTAAGTCATACCCTGAATAAGAATGGGAAACCATTAAATGTTTGTAAACAGTGGAACGAAGTGATCTAAATTGTATTTTGCAAAGACCAGTCTGGTTATTAATAAAGAATATCTTATTGAAAACACAAAGGTTCTGACAATACTATTCTGCTTTAAATAGTTTTAAATCTTCAGGATTAAATCTTCAGTATAAATTTTCAACCTCCTATAATTCATTAAATTTAGTCTCCTCATCTCCTGATACTATCCCTCCCAAGACACACATGAAAAAATCAGTCCACATATGAGAATACATATTTAAGTACTAAATCTGTGAGCTGCAGACCAAAATTGGATGGAAATGGTAAGATAACACAGGTAGAATCATCAAGGAATACTTTGTGTAAATGTTTGAACATGAGCTTAATTTTGAGGATAGATAAAACTGATTAGTCAAAGTTGAGAAAGGAGAAGTTTCTAATCCAAGTGGGGTGGGAGTGGAGGATGTTGTATGATCAAAGGCCTAGAATGAATGCCAAACTGAACAGGGAGATACTGGCGTATTGGAAAGAACTGGGTCAGATGGAAGGCAGAGAGTTAAGAATTTCATGCCAACATAAAAATGGGAAAAATATAGATTTTTAGGTAAAAGAAAATAATAAAATCAGTTTTGAGAGCGTAGCCTGGCAGATGGCTCTGATCTATTGAGTAAAAACAAACACAAACAACTCTCATATAAGTCAGCACTTGGTCTCTTCCATAAGGAGTGGGCCTTTTTTATATCTTGGGTGAAATCAGTGACTTTATGAGTTGCGTTTTTGAACAAAGATGGCATGCATTATTTTCTTGGAATATTTATACCCAACCAAAGGAAAGAAAATGAGTTAAAGACAAAGGGAGTTACTGCTTTGCGCTATGTGTAGGTGTGGGTATTGCTGGTGTGTATGAGGTCCTGGACTTTCGGTGATATTTACTGTCAAACATACAATATTAGTGTGTAACAACTACAATGAACCAAAAGGACATTGTAAAGTCTGATTTAGATAATAAAGTTGATGTTTTGTTTGCCAGGTAACAGAAACACGGACTGGTCCTCTTGGCTGCAGTAACTATGACAACCTAGATTCTGTCAGTTCTGTTCTGGTTCAGAGTCCTGAGAATAAGATTCAGTTGCAAGGTATGTAGGTAAAATTTCATTAATTCTCTACAAGCCTGGATAACAATTATCCAGTCATGATTTATTTTCCATTTTTTAAAATAAGCTGCATATACGTACAGGCTATTAAAAACTCTCATTAAAGGCTGATGTCATAATTTAACTGATACAAGAAAATATGAAATTCTAGACCATATGAATAAAATATCAAAATTCTCTTTTCTTCTCAAATTAAGTAACATGTAGCAATTGAAAATCTGTCCTAATATTTTTCTTACATATAGTAATCTTTGTGTCATTATGTAGCAGTTTCTTCGTATGCTTGCCTCAGCTTTGACTTTTTACTTAAAGATTCTTGTGAAAGTTGTAACCATAATTATGCATGATGTAAAATGAACTGTTGACATTTTATATTTAACCTAATATGGCAGTCAAGACTGTATTTTTCTTCTGGTAAATAGAAATGTACTTAAGGATATATAAACAAAATACTTATATTCATATGATTTCCATTTTAAAGATAGATTTTATAAAAATAATTTGCTATTTTCTGTGACTACATATTTTAGATATTCAATAGAGAGTATTTTATTCATAAGCACTTTAAAAAATACAATAGGTATGCATACATGCTCATTCTTATAGGCAGGAACAGGTTATGAATACACGTTTAAACACCTCTAGTTGAACAAGTTCAGAAAAGTCTTTGTGATGACACTTTTTGTCAGAATTAAGTTGACTGATCAAAGAGGTAATTTTGATTGTTCTTCGCTAGTATGCCTTTTTTCAATTGCATAAATTAGAGCTGAATATTTACATTATTCAGTTTTGCATAAAAATGCTTAAAAGTTTCAGAAATCCTACCACTTTTTCCCTTAACTTTGCAATCTTGAAAAATGTATCAATGTCCCCGCATGTTGGCTTATGCCTGCAATCATAGCCCTTTGGAAGGCTGAGACTGGATGATCACTTGAAGCCAGGAGTTCAAGACCAGCCTGGGCAACATAATGAGAAATAAAAAAGAAAAATATTAGCTGGGAGTTGGTGTTGCAGGACTGCAGTCCCAGCTACTCAGGAGGCTGAGGCAGGAGGATTGCTGCACCTGCGTTCAAGGTTGCAGTGAGCTATGACCACACCACCGCACTCCATGGCCACTCCAGCCTGGATGGACATCACTTTCCATGCTGCACATCACTGTCCAGACACTGCACATCATGTTACTGCAGCCTGGGTGACACTGAGACCCTGTCTCTAAAACATTTAAAAAATAATAATTAATTAAAAGAAAAATGTAACAGCATTGAATTGTTTAAATTTATCCTAAATAGTGAATGAATGCCTTTTATTTTGAGTTGCATTAAAAGCACAAAGTTCTTAAATACTTTAACAATTTGAATGTTATTCAATTTATCAATATCAATTATAGATTTACATTTATTAAAACATTTTCTCTAATTTAAATAAAAATGTTGTCCATCAATATTTCCTGCAATTCTCTACTGCTTACTCCTTTTTAATATATGGATTAACTTTCCATCAGAATATGAATTGCAATAAAAATTACAACCCATTTATAACAATTAGTATGACTACTTCAATCAGTTTATTATAAAAATTACTTATTAACAAGATTTGTTAATTTTTGTCTGAATTACTGTGTTCAGTTTTCAAAATATTAAATTGTTTTTAAAAACCCTCAGTCCTCTATCTGTCTAGAAAAATAATTACCACAAGGAATAAATGAAGCAACATTTCTCTTTTGTATAATTTTTTTCTGTTATCTTCAACTAATGTGAGTAACTCAGAAACCTCCATCTCTTTCACTTTTTTTTCTGTTTTCCGTGTCTATATTTTTAATTGTCTATTACAACTTTATTTATACACCTATGAGTACAAAGTCCTTTCTGAAAATAATATTAGGAAGTCAATTTCAAGACCCTCAGTATTTCATGCACTCTTTCTTAAATTTAATTGGTATTTACAATCCGAGTATAATGTTGACTCACCTTTTAAACCTTGCCTTTGTACTAGCGCTCATCTACCTTGTAAACTAATGTGAACAATTTGTTAACTCTGGATCAATGTAACCATGGTACATTCCTTTGAAGGGTATAGATATGTCTGTGTCACCGTATATGGCAATTGAAAACACTAGTATCACTGAAGAATATTTTATTAAGGTAGCAACAGAGATCTTCATGTCTTTTGGAGTTAGTAGGTTAGATATTTGGTCTGATAAATGGATGGACATAGGTACAGATGATAAATAGATATAGATAGTTGCTTGTGTGTTGTGTTTTGTTTCTAAGTACAAGATGAAGTTTTAGAATCTGAGTGTTTGTCCCATTTTGGAATCTTCTGAATTTAGATACATTATTGAAAGAATCCTGAAATTATCACAGTTTTTTGATAAAGACCTTCTTCTGAAACTCTCCTCTTTCAGTAGAAAAAGAATTGTTCCTGAAGTGGAATTTTATCTAAGCAAAGCAAATAAAGCACCAATAATTGAAGTCAACTGGATTAGACAACAAATTCAGAACAGAACGCTATGATTTAACCATCAGTATATGAATCAGTATTTTTAAAAAAATTAGAGATATAAAAGATGGACTTTGAGATCTCATTTTGCTGATAAGATTACAGAGCAGGCGTTTTTTCAAAAATTTAAAAAGCCATAGCTACAACTTCAATTTAGTGATGAAAATATATTTAAGGTAGATAATAAAACGTAGTTATAAGAAAATATTGGCAAATACATATTGAAATATGTTTTGAAATTTCAAATATTGAAAATTGTCAACTGCTTATGAGTATAACACATGAAACAAGGTGCCTCTAAGTGAAAGTGTAACCAGAATAATTAAAAGTCATTTATTAAATTTTGGTAGTAATTTTTTGGTAAAATTTCCAGACCTTGAGAAAATGAATAATTTATAGAACTGAATTAACAACACTTTTCCAAATTGGTTAGTTCCCAACATTTTATTTAAATGAATTTGACAGGACTAGGCTATTTTCAGGTGGATGATTAAATGTAATTTTTAATGATGGTTCATAAGTGGTTTGGCTTATAATAAAAATTGAATGATGCTGCTTCATAAAACTCTTTTTGTTAATATTTGTTAATTTATTGAAACACATTTTCTCAGTGCTTACATACATAAAAATGAAGACGGATAATCATTTACACTGAAGGAAGGGTCACTCTAGCCAAAAAGTGCGTAAACCAATCAACAATAGTCCTATTCAATCATTCAAGTCATATACTTTCAAAAAGCTGATTATATTTGCTTTAAAAAAATATTTCTTCATACTTATAATAAGTGTACTTCTATTGAATTGCATATTACATATGATAGTTATAATGTCAGAAATATTTAAATTTTCATTATCAAGAAATTATATATAGCATATATTATACTATATGATATTTCATATTATTTAAATTTTCAGTAAATACATACATATATACATTTCAAGCTATTTACTTTTATAGAAGATAAGTATGACTATGATTAATAAAAGACATTGATTAATGAAATTTATTGTATTTGAATAAAAATATTTAAGGATAATAGAATGAAATAATGACTTGAAGGAGGAAAGAGATGTGTGTGTGCACATGTGTGTGTGTGAATGTGTGAATAATTTTATTTCAGGAACAATTGTTTTTCCAGTTGAAGAGCAGATGTATGAAAAAGAAGGTCATTACTAAAATGCTCATAATTCACACAAACATATGTCTATACACACACTATACATACATATATACATATTTTATTTTTATATTTGTATATCTTGTGCAAATTTTATTTTAAAAATATGTATTAGTTACCAAATCAACAGGAATTATATTTCATTTGTACATATATAGAGACAGTGTAATATTTTTGTTGTAAAATATACATATTAATAATACCACAGAGTTTACCAACTTTGGGCCTCTTTTATGTATGATGAAAATTTTAAACAAGAGCTTACTCATGTCTAAAGTAGTGTTTATGTTTTCAAAACTATTTAAGGTAGTCCATGAGCAAAATAGCATTGAAGAACATTGACTAGCTGGTCATTTTTACTTAGCTATTTGTCTTGCCATAACATATGCTGATATGCTGTAAATTAATTTACAATTTTTTATGTTCATCGATTTTCTAATATTGTTTTATATTTGTTTAACAAATATCATTTATTTCCTTTCTTCTCATTCTGGGTTATAATTAAATGTGGTTTAGGCCTTTCCATCATAACACAAATCTTTTCTGCTATTTTCTGTATTTTATATCTTTTTGCCCTTTTTATTCCTTTTAAACATATTCTTCTGACATATTTCAGTTCACTAATTTTCTGTTAAATGTCTATTCTGCTGTTAAAGCTATCCATTGGTTCTTAATTTCAAATTATGCATTTTTATTTGTAAAATAGCCACTTGATTTTTCTTTATAATTTCTGGTTCCTTGCCATATTGTCTGTTTTGTTATTAAATTTTTGATCATGTGATTGAAATTAATTTCTCATTCTTGTTTGATAACCTCTATACCATCCCATTTTTTTTATATGTTCATCATATTTTATTGAATTCTGTTGTGCATGAAAGCTTATACAAATATCTTTAAATTATTGATGGTGCATTTTCCTTCAGAGAAGATTTAGTTTTGTTTCAATGCTATTTTAATTCATTTTGGAAATATGCCAATTGGAACTATACTTCAGATCTGGTGAAAGCTAGTGTGTGTGTGTGTGTGTGTGTGTGTGTGTGTGTGTGTATTTCGTTTTTTTCTTTACTCTTTGGTTATGTAGCTCATCTAGTAACTAAATCCTGATGAAGTTACTGTCTCTGTCATGGTTGGTATAAATGTCAATTTGTACTTTGTTCTGGGCAGAACTCTAATGGAAAAGATATGCCCAATATATTAGTCTGTTCTTATGTTGCTAATAAAGACATACTTGAGACTGGGTAATTTATAAAGAAAAGAGGTTTAATTGACTCACAGTTCCACATGGCCAAGGAGGCCTCACAATCAAGACAGAGGCAAGGAGGAGCAAAGTCACATCTTATATGATGGCAGGCAAGATAGAGTTTGTGCAGGGGAGGCCCCATTTATAAAACCATCAGATCTTCTGAGACTTACTAACTATCATGCGAAAACCTTCCTCCATGAGTCTATTACCTCCCACTGGGTCCCTTCCGCGACACGTGGGGGTTATTGCAATTCAAGGTGAGATTTTGCTGGGGACACAGAGCCAAACCATATAAGCCAATATTCGGCTCACTCTGCCTGCGGAATTTCCTTCTTTCCAGGTTAACCCCAGAAATTCTCACTTCGTTTTTGTCCTTGTTATCTCTTCAGACAGATTCTTTTTAATACTTTACCTAGATTTCCTAGTTGGTTCTGGTGAGAAGGTGGGTTGAAAACAAACTAGTCCTTTCACACCGGAAACATTCATATTTTTACTCTCTGGTTCTCAGCTTGTAGCAGTTGCCCTCACATCCTGGCTTTTACAGGAAGCCCATAGGTTCAAAACGAAGCTTTGTTAAGCAGTGTTACAGCACCAGGTGGACCTGTTCTAAGTATAGTGCTGTCAGTATTCCTGCTTTCTTGTTTCTGTACATTACAGAAAAAAAAAAAGAAAGAAAATTTCGTGGCCAGCCCTGAACCACTCTTGAGTTGTTTGTCAGAGCAGGCCAAGCTATCTCTCTAGGAACCAACTAGTTCATATTGGTGGTCTGGTCATAAAATTCAAGTGTTCTGAGCTATGCGTCCTTAAGCCTCTTCTCTCAAATCTCTTTGCTTTTGGAATGGTTTTTCAGAATGTGAGTTTCCTCCTTTTAGCAGTGTATGTATGTATAATCATAGCAGGAATATTTGCGTTTCTAAAACGGAACACACCATTTCTTGTCACCAATCTTTCCTCCCCAAATTGCATCTCCTGCATTCTGTATTTCTTCAAAAGCACTACCACCTTACATATTCAAAGTTGTAATGCAAAGATGTGCTTTATGACTATGAAAATGGTATGTGAATTCTTTGATTTTTTGTGTGCAATTAAGATTAAAATAGATCAGTAGTTTACAAGTTTGTAGTCCACACTCAATTACTGTTACTTTAGGCCTTTTAATAAATATATACCGATACCTGAGTTCCTTGAGCAAAGACTCTGAATTATTCAAATTGTTTTTAGCACTTAAAATTTTCAGAAACATAAATCACTAGGTGTATCTAAAATGTGCAGTAATTTGGTAAACCATAAGACTAGACGATTAAGAAAATTTCTGATTGTATCATTTTATGCCTCTAAGTATTTTAACACTTTTTATTTGCCTTAGATCAAATAAAGTACTATTTAGCAGATTCTCATTATTCCTCTATTACCTTAATTGCTTTCCCTAGCTTGGATATTTTCAATCTTCTTAAGATATTAAATCTAGGCCGGGCGCGGTGGCTGAAGCCTGTAATCCCAGCACTTTGGGAGGCCGAGATGGGCGGATCACGAGGTCAGGAGATCGAGACCATCCTGGCTAACACGGTGAAACCCCATCCCTACTAAAAAATACAAAAAACTAGCCGGGCGAGGTGGCAGGCACCTGTAGTTCCGGCTACTCCGGAGGCTGACGCAGGAGAATGGCATAAACCCGGGAGGCGGAGCTTGCAGTGAGCTGAGATCCGGCCACTGCACTCCAGCCTGGGCGACAGAGAGAGACTCCGTCTCAAAAAACCAAAAAAAAAAAAAAAAAAAAAAAAAAGATATTAAATCTGATAAAAATTAGTCAACTCTAGTATATTTCTTTGTCTTCTACCTTCAAATAAGTAGCACTCTTAGTATCCCACATGGTAAAATTAATTTAAATCTAAATGAATTAATTCTGTATTCCCTGATACAGGAATCCCAAATCCCAACAACATGACTCCCCATTTATGTGTGTAAGCACCTCTTTCATTGTATTCTTATAACTCATGTGCAACGAAACGGTATTACTACTTTGATTTCCAAAATATATTAATGTATACCCCAGCTTTTTATCTGTGTGTGATGTTGTTAATGTATCACTCTTCACCACAATCACTCAATATTGAAAACTCTACATCTGTCAAATAGTGTTCAATGCCTAACTTTTCTTACTTTTTGAACTTAATATAATGGCTTAGCCAATTAATTACATTAATTGAATCACATGTATCTTATATAGTTGAATTATTTATTTATTTTTTTTAAATATACTGCAAATATCTCTGTGACAAAGAAATTTCTCGGTCATCGTCACTTTTGTATCTTACCTGTCAATTTTCTTCAAAACGAGAGTGTTCAATAAATATTTATTCCAGGTGAAATGAAAATTAATACAAAATCGACTATAGAAGTTCTAAGAGTACTTTTTCCAACAATTTGCAAAAGAAATTTTGCAATTTTTCAAGATATTTGTAAATTAAAATTTTTTCTCAATGTTAATCTATGATTTTTATTAAATCAACTTCTAAGATAATAGTCAAGGGTCAAAATTGATTTATTTTGTTAAACAGAAAACATACAAAGCTATAAAAGTTCAATTTCTGGTAAGTAACAATTTGCTATTACCAGATTTTTCCTTAGCTTTGTGTTTATTTTTACCTGCTTATTTGTTTAAATATTTAGTATTTAAGTTTTCTTAAGTAGCCAGAAATACTGAAAAACTACCTTTTCGAAATATCATAATAAATGTTACACCCTGAGAAAACCCAAAATCTTAATTTTACCATATTTTGGAGAGTTTTTTAAGAGATAGCAACTTTACTGAACGTATTTCTAGCAAACTAACAAGCTATGCCACTAGGGCTGTCTATACATGGCAAACATATAAACTGTGAAATAACTAAATCAGTCCATCTGACTCCTATAGTCATTTTTAGTACTCACTCTTGGAAAACAGAATTATATAACTTATATGTTGCTAATGGCATGAGATAAGCCTTACCATCAAAATTCAATATGTATTTTACCAATGGCACAACCCATTATGTGATATTTACATTGATGTGGGCTGATAGTCTACTGCAAGCAAAATGAAAATATTTAAAACAATTTGAAATCAACTGGTAGAAAATAAATGCATATGTGTATTTTCAAAGGTTTAGAAAGATAGTCTCCATCTATATTATGTAAAAATAACCAAATATTGTAATAAATTACATCAAATAGTCTGAGTTTTCAGTCATCTCCATGATTAATCATCTGTATTTCAGAAGTTTATGCAGTCAGAATATGTTGAAAGAGTTATAAATATTTGCAGTATATAGACTCAGATATTTTTCTGATGGTTTAAAAACACATAATTCAAAATTTAATATACTAAATTATTTACAGTTTTGATTGAATATTTTAAGTAAGTATTTTAATTTTTTCTTTAACAGAGTAAATTTGTTTGATTTCTTTGTTTGTTCTTCAAGGGCTTCAAGTACTTCTCCCAGACTATCTTCAGGAACGTTTTGTACAAGCAGCTTTGAGCTACATTGCTTGCAATTCAGAGGGAGAGTTTATCTGCAAGGAAAATGACTGCTGGTGTCACTGTGGTCCCAAATTTCCAGAATGCAACTGCCCCTCCATGGATATTCAAGCCATGGAAGAAAATCTTCTTCGAATAACTGAAACCTGGAAAGCCTACAACAGTGACTTTGAGGAATCAGGTAAGACATGTATTTTAACACTTTTAAATACTGACAAAAATATATTGAAATGGCTAATTTGTCATTTTGCAACAAACTATTACATAGTTGGAAAGATTTTCATTTTTTTATTCTTTCAAATGGCCATTTTCATTGCTTTTATTACTGGTTGCCAAATGGTGCTTTGTGTATCTCTACGTACTATTGGCATTAGAGTTTAGCCTGATCCTAAGTTGATGTATTAGTCACTTAATAAAAAAGTTCTTGCTTTTCTCAGTACAAGAAGTTTTAAGTTATCATCTGATACTTCTGAGGTCTTTCTCTACTTTTCTAGTGGCTGCTGTTTCTCTTGTGCAGCAAAATGAAGACAGCGTTTATTCCGTACCTTCTTCAACATGATTCTCATTAGTGCTTGTTTTCACTTTGCTTATTTTTATAATGAAATTATCTAAATTTTAATTTTATAGTGTTGTGTGAGTTGTGTTATGATTGTTTTATTTTTACTTAGTTAAAACATACATATAAAATTTACTATCTTTACCGTTTTAAACATGCACAATAAGTACATTTATATTCTTTTTCTCCCCTTCATTTTCTTTCAACCCCCACTACCCTTCCTGGCCTCTGGAAGCCACCATTCTACTCTCTATCTTCACAAAATCTACTTTGTTTGGCTTCCACATATGAGTGGGAACATGTAGGTTAGAACATTTGCCTTTCTGTGATTGACTTATTTCACTTAATATAAAGGCCTCTTGTTCCATCCATGTTGTTGCAAATGACAAGATTTCATTCTATTTTATGGCTGAATAATATTCCATTGTGTATATGTACCACATTCTCTTAATCTGTTCATCCACTGACGGGCAGTTAAATTGAATCCATATTTTGGTTATTGGGAATAGTGCTGGAATAAATAAGGGAATGCAGATATATATTCAATATACTGATTTCCTTTATTTTGGATATATATTCAGTAGTAAGATTAATAATATGGTAGTTCTACTTTAGGTTTTTGAGCAAACTCCATAGAGTTCTCCTTAGTGGCTCTACTAATTTATATTTCCACCAATAGTGCAGGAGGGTTCCCCTTTCTCTACATCCTCACCAGCACCTGTTATTGCCTGTTTTTTAATACAACCCATTTTAAATTGGGTGAGATGATAGCTCATTGTGGTTTTGACTTGCATTTATCTGATAATTAGTGATGTTGAGCATGATTTCATGTACCTATTTGCCATCTTTATGTTTTCTTATGAGAAATGTGTATTCAGATATTCTGCCCAGTTTTCAATTGGGTTATTAGTTTTTGTTTTTCAAATTTTGTTGTAGTTATTGAGTTATTTGAGCTCCTTATACATTCTGGTTATTAATCCCTGGACAGATGAATGGTTTGCAAATATTTCCTCCCATTCTGTGGGTTATCTCTTCACTTTGCTGATTGTTTACTGTACAGGGGCTTTTTAGCTTGATATAATTCTATTTGTCTATTTTTTTGCTTCAGTTTCCTGTAATGTTGAGGTTTTACAAACAAACAAAAAATTTGCCCAGACCAATGTCCTATAGTGTTTCCTAAATAATTTTTTTTTTACTTTTATATTTTTAAGTTTTAGATTTAAGTGTATAATTTATTTTATTTGATTTTTGTGTATAGTGAAAGATAGGGATATAGATTTTTTTCTGCATAACATTATCCAGTTTTTCCAGCAATAGTTATTTAAAAGATTTTCTTTTTCCCAATGTATGTGTAGTTTTTGTCAAAGTTGAGTTGGCTGTAAATGTGTGGATATTTATGTGGGTTCTCTATTCTATTCCATTCATCTGTGTGTCTGCTTTTATCCCAGTACTATGCTGTTTTGATTTTTTAGCTTTGTAGTACATTTTGAAGTCAGGTGGTGTGATAATTCTAGCTTCATTCTTTTTTGTTCATTGTTACTTTAGTTATTTGGGTATCTTTTGTTGTTCTACATATATTTTAGATTATTTTTTTCTATTTCTGTGAAAAAATGTCACTGTTTTAATGGGGATTGTGCTGAATCTATAAACTACTTTGGTAGTATTGTCATTTTAACAACATTAATTATTCCAATCCACACATATGAAATATCTTTACATTATATGTGAGTGTTCTTGTACTTTTTTCATAAGAATTTCATAGTTTTTCTTATATAGATCTTTCCATTATTTGGCTTGATTGCTTTGAGGTATTTTATATAGTTGTAGCCATAGTAAATGAGGTTGCTTTCTTGTTTTTTCAGATTTTTTGTTGATTTCTGTAGTTTATTTTGTATCCTGAAACTTTACTGAATGTTTTTATCAGTTTTAACATTGTTTTTATTGAGTTTTTTTTTCTAGGCATGAAATTATGTTATCTACAAACAAGGCTAATTTGACTTTTTCTTTCTAATTTTTATGCTTTTTATTTATTTATTTTCCCTACTTGTTCTGGAGAGGACTCCCCATGTCATGTTGAATAAAAGTGGTGAAAGTAAGCATTCTGATCTTATTCCAGTACTTAAAGAAAAAGCCTTTCTCAAAAGAAAAGGTTATTTTTCTCATTCAGCACAGTGTTAACTGTGGGTTTGTCATACACAGCCTTCAAAATTTTGAGGTGTATTCTCTTTGTACCCATTTTGATGAGCGTTTTTATCATGAAGTGTTGTTCAATTTTATCAAGTGCTTTTTTGGCATCTATTGAAATAATGATACGGTTTGTGTTCTTGATTCTGCTAATGCGATGTATCATGTTTGTTGATTTGAATGTGTTGAACCATCTTTGCATCCCTGGGATGAATTTCGCTTGATCATGTTAATGTGTTGTTGAATTTGGTTTGCTAGTATTTTGTTGATGATCTTTGCATCTTTGCTCATCAGTGATATTGACCTGTAGTGTTCTTATTGCTTTCTTGTCATGTTTTTGTCTGGTTTTAGTATCAGGATAATGCTAACCTCATTAATGAGTTTGGAGTATTACCTTCCTTCCAAATTTTTGGAGAGTTTGGGTAGAACTGATATTGGTTCTTTAAATTTTGGTAGAGTTAGCAGTGAAACCATTGATCCTGGGCTTCATTTTGGTGGAAGACTTTGCATTATCTCTTTGATCGCCATACTGATTACTGGTTTGTTATTATTTTTTTTTTTTAATTTCTTCATGGTTCAATCTTGGTAAGTTGTATATGTTCAGGAATTTATTCATTTCTTCAAAGTTTTCCAATTTGTTGGCATGTAGTTGTTCACCATAGTCTCTAACAATTCTTTGTGCTTCTGGGTTCTCATTGTGTCTCCTTTTCCATTTCTGATTTTATTTAATTAGGCATTTATCTTTTTTTCTTAGACAAAGGATTTGTCAATTTTGATTAGCTTTTCAAAAACCCAGCTTTTTCTATCATTGATCTTATGTATTTTGCTAGTATAAATTTCATTTATTTCTCTTTTTCTTTTCTTATTTTATTTATTTGCCTCTTCTTCTTTTATTCTTAAGCTGGCTAAAGGTTTGTTAATATCTTTTCAAACACCCAACTTTTCCTTTTGTTGATCTTATATTTTTTTAGTCTCAATTTTATTCATATCTACTGTGATTTTTATTATTTATTCTGTTAATTTGGGGTTTGGTTTATTTTTACTTTTCTAGTTCGTTGAGGTGCATTGTTAGGTTATTTGAAGTCTTCATATTCTTAATTTAGGCATTTATTACTATAAACATCCTTCCTGATACAGATGTTATTGTGTATCAGAAGTTTTGGTTTGTTGTATTTTTGTTTTCATTTTTTTTATTTCCTTCTTTTTTTTTTTTAATTGACCCACTAGCTGTCTCGTAGGATGTTTAATTTCTATGTGTTTGTGTATTTTCCAAGGTTCCTCTTGTTTTCAACTTGTGGTTTTTATTCCATTGTGGTCAGAAAAATTACTTGATTATATTTTTATTTTTTAATTTATTCAGACTTTTTTGTTGCTTAAGATCTGACCTATTCTGAAGAATGTTCCATGCACTGAAGAAAAGAACATGTATTCTGCAGCAGTTGGGTGAAATGTTCTGTTAATGACATTTAGGGCCTATTAAATCTAGTGCATAGTTTAACTGTGCTCTTTCTTTGTTGATTTTCTGTCGGATGATATGGTCATTACTGATACTAGGGTGTTTAAATTCCACTGCTGTTATTTTATTTTAGTCTTAGGTATATTTTTAGCTCTCCTAATGTGTGCTTTATATACTTATAGGAAACTGTTGTTGGGCATAAAAATGTTGATAATTGTTATATTTTCTTGCTGAATTGACCCCTTTATCATTTTATATTGATTTCCTAAGTCTTTTTAAATCTTAGATTTGTAATCTATTTTGTCTGATATAGGTATAGCTACTCCTGCTCTTTTGTTTTCCAGTTGCATCGAGTACACTTTTCCACCCCTTCACTTTCAGTCTATGTGTGTCTTTCTAGGTTAAGTAGATTTTTTGAAGGCAACATATAGTTGAGTCTTACTTTTTTATTCATTCAGCCACTGTACACATTATAATTGAGGAAGTGAGACCATTTACATTCAGTGTTATTATTGATAAATAAGTGCACACTACTGCCATTTTGTAGCTTGTTTTCTGGTTGGTTTTAGTCTCTTCCTCTCTTCTTACTTTCTTTGTGATTAAGTGATTTTCTTTGGTAGTGTGTTTTAGTTTGTTACTTTTCATTTCCATGAATTTATCTCAAGTTATGAGGCTTACAAAAATCGTCTTATAGGTATAACAAGTTGTGCTAAAGAGATGACAACTTACCTTGGAAAACAAACATAAGAACAGAAACAAACAAAGGCAAAAACCACACAAAAAATTTTACACTTTAACTCCACTCACCCACATGTTTACTTTTAGTTGTCTTAGTTTACTTTTTGATTTTTGTTTGTTTTTGAGATGGAGTCTTACTCTGTCGCCCAGGCTCGAGTGCAGTGGCGCGATCTCGTCTCACTGCAACCTCCGCCTCCCGGGTTCAAGCGATTCTCTTGCTTCAGCCACCCAAGCAGTTGGGATTACAGGCATCAACCACCACGCCCAACTAATTTTTGTGTTTTTAGTCGAGACAGGGTTTCACTGTGTTGACCAGGCTGGTCTCAAATTCCTCCATTTACAGATTTTTTATGCTATCTCTTAAAAAGTTGCTGTAGCTATTATTGTTTTTGATAGACTTTACTTTTGGGCTTCATGTAAACTTATGAGAGAATTGCATACCAAAATTAAAGTGACAGAATATTCTGGGTTTGTCCTTGTACTTAATTTTACCATTGGGATTTATGCCTTGAAAACTTTTTTTTTTTTTTTTTTTTTTTTTTTTTTGGCATATTTGTATGCTTTTACTTTCAGATTGAAGAACTTCCTTTATCATTTCTTGTAAGATGAATCTGGTGGTAGTAAATTTCCTCCATTTTTGTTTCTTTGGGAAATAGTTTATCTCTCCATGTTTTAAGGATGCCTTTGCCTAATACAATATTTTTTAGTTGCAATTTTTTTCTCTTTGAACACATTGAAAATGTCATTGAGAAGTTTGTTGCCAGACAAATCGAAGCTCCTTTTATGTCTTTTATGTTATTTTCTTCTTTTTTTTTTTATTTTTTTAAATTATACTTTAAGTTCTGGGTTACATGTGCAGAACATGTAGTTTTGTTACTTATGTATACATACACCATGGTGATTTGCTACACCCATCAACCTATCACCAACATTAGGTATTTCTCCTGATGTTAACCCTCCCCTACGCCCCCCACCCTGCGACAGGCCCCAGTGTGTTGTTCCTCTCTCTGTGTCTATGTGTTCTCATTGTTCAATTCACACTTATGATTGAGAACATGCAGTGGTTGGTTTTCTGATCTTATGGTAGTTAGCTGAGAATGATGGTTTTCAGCTTCACCCATGTCTCTGTAAAGGACATGAACTCATCCTTTTTGCTTCTTTTCTCTTACTACTTTTAGGATCCTCTCTTTTTCATTGATGTTTAGGAGTTTGGTTATTATATACCTTGGAGGTAGTCTTATTGGGTTTGAATCTGACTAGCATTCCCAGATCTTTCTATAGCTGAATATTTCTCAAGCTTTGGAAAGTTTTTCATTATTTATTTAACTACAATTTCTACTCCTTGATCTTGCTCAGGTCACTTTTGAATACCAATAATTCTTCAATTTGGTCTTTTGAGGTAATTTTCTGTGTCATATAGGTGGTCTTTGTTCCTTTTCATGTTATTTCGTTTGTTTGTTTTCCTCTGACTGTGTATTTCCTTTTATTTTTTATTTATTTATTTTTTTCAGAGTCTCACTCTTTCACCCAGGCTGGAGTGCAGTGGTGCAATCTTGGCTCACTGCAACCTCCACCTCCCAGATTCAAGCGATTCTCCTGCCTCAGCTTCCTGAGTAGCTGGGACTACAGGCATCCGCCACCACATCCAGCTAATTTTTGTATTTTTAGTAGAGACAATGATTCACCATGTTGGTCAGTATGATCTTGATATCTTGACCTCATGGGCCACCCACCTCGGCCTCCCAAAGTGTTGGGATTACAGGTGTGAGCCACAATGCCCGGCCTTGACTACGTATTTTCAAATAGTCTTTTCGCTCACTGATTCTTTTATCTGCTTGGTCCATTTTGCTGTTGAGACCCTCTAATGAATTACTCAGTTCAGGAAATGTATTTCTCTATTCCATGATTTCTGTTTGATTTTTTATTATTTTAATATCTTTGTTAAATTTCTCTAATAAATTTCAGAATTGCTTTTCTGTGTTATCTTGGAGATCACTGGGTTTCCTGAAAACTGCTATTTTGAATTCTTGGTCAGAGAGCTCACAAATCAGCATCTTGTTTGGGTCAGTCACTCAATTTTTGTTCTGTCTTTTTGAAGAGGTCATGGTTTCCTGTTTGTGTTGTTTCTTATGAGTAAATGTCTGTGAATTGCATTGGAGGATTGATTATTAATTCTAGTTTTATCTGTCCAATTTGTTTCATTTATAGTTAAATGTATTTGCTCCTTGATTCTTTGCTGCTAGATCACTGCTTTATTTTTGGCTCTTAATTATGCCTGAAGCCCCTATTTGCATTGCCGTTGTAAATATTGAGAGCTCTGGCTGTCCTGAATGGGGTTGGTCCCAAAGGGTTTATCCCAGCACTGTGTGAAGGTGACAATACATGTTCCAGACAATAAAAAAAAAAAACAGAATGATGGCTTCAACAAAGTCTTTTGTTGTTGTTGTTGCTGTTGTTGTTGTTGTTGTTGGAAATTACGCTAATTACACAATGAAAGGGTAAATAGATTTAGGAAGAGTTAGTAAATGTAGGCTCCCTTAAGATTTATTTGATCAAAATAGAGCATAAAAACAACCAAAATAATGGAAGAAGAGATTGGTGAATAGAAGGGACTAGGAAGGGGAGGGGAGGTATGAAGAGGTGATCAAATGTTACAAAGTTTCAGTTAGACAGAAGAAATAGGTTTTGAGATCTATAGCGTAGCACGTTGACTATTGTTAATAAAAATATATGTCTCAAAATTGCTAACAGAATATATTTCTAATACATTTCAAATATCCTCATCATAAAAATAAGTATTTGAAGTGGTAGATATGTTAATTAGCTTGAATTAGTCATTCTTCATTACATACATATATAATAACATCCAATTTTACCTCATAAATATATACAATTATAATTCTTCAAATTACAATAAAATACACATCAATTAAAAATGATTTTAAAATTGTGGTATATTTACACAATGGAGTTGTATAAAGTTTGAAGGAATGGACTAGCCAAAGTATGAATAAATCTCTGAAATACCACATTGAACAAAAGAAGCCAGACTTAAAGACACATATATGATTCCATTTATATTAAGTATAAAACAAGCAAAGCTTACCTGTACTATTACTATTACAGATCAGGGCAATGATGCGTTTGTCTAAGCAAGGGCTGATGTGATGGTTGAGAGTCTGAGAGGCTTTTATGGTACGAAAAATTTATTATTTCTTTATCTACAGTCTGACTATATGGTGTATATAGTTTTTGAAAATTCTGAGTTATACACTTACAATATATATATTTTTCTGTATTCATGTAATTTAATAAAATAAAAAATAAACACTTTGGCAACTAAATAATCTGAAGGACATAATGACAGAATAATTGAATAGATTAATATTTCCAAAGTTCACTACATGTTATATGTTTAAATTTGTAGTGAATTGGTAAATATTTGATCTGGAGCATTCATTGACCAGAGATTTTGAAGTACTGATTAGAAGCCAGTCCTAACAAAAGTCAGACTTTTTAATCTTATCTCACATTTGGACTGTTCATCTTAGGTTTATAACCAAAGGCTCTTGCCATAGTG
Organism: Piliocolobus tephrosceles; assembly: GCF_002776525.5. NCBI lineage: Eukaryota > Metazoa > Chordata > Mammalia > Primates > Cercopithecidae > Piliocolobus > Piliocolobus tephrosceles. The sequence continues at coordinate 46,903,311 of NC_045434.1, read as the reverse complement.
ATTCAGTTATGTCAATATTGGGAAAACACTGATCTACAGAATAAATCTATTTTCTGATATAATATCCCTGAAACTATTTCTAATATTGAAAATTACAACATTGAATTATTTGCTGTTATCAGTGGTGGAATGTATTTAGCTGATTCATATTTCGCTTGAAAAGTTGCCCTACTTTGCTGCAAACTTAATGATTCATCACAGAAAAATATTTATATTATTTTTAATTTAAGTATATAGATAGTTAAATAATGAACCCAAAGTTTTATTCATAAATTATATCTTCAGTAAAACCACATTATTGGAACTAAACAATTGGTAAGATACTATATTTGTTTTGGACTCCTTTTAAAACTAGTAAAATATATGAAAGAGCACATGTAATAGTTTTGAGAAAAGCTTTTGATTGAGAGAAACTTTTTCTTTCTTTCTTTTTTTTTTTTTTTTTTTTTTTTTTTTGCCTCATAGAAATAAACAAAATGTAAGAAGTAATTAGGCAGCTAGTACATTGGGAAAATAATTCTAAAATATTCTCATCACTCACAGGCTCTTATAAGTTGATGGTCTTTATTCTAAGTACCATGATTGTAAGGAAATGCACCAGCTTATTTCATTTCCCCGATGGTTGGGAAAGCAGCAGAATTATGTGCAAGTGCACTATTTGCATGTTTCTGCTGGGAATTCTTGACTTTTAGGTGCAAGACATACTAATTCATCTGTTCTTATCTACATGCTTGAAATTCAAATGCTGTTATACTTTACATAGACAGTAGAAATTGGAATAGAGTTTTAGGTTACTTTCAAAAGTTGATTCAATGTAATGTGAAAAATTAAACAAATGCAAGTAAATAGCATATCTGAAAGTTATTTTTATTAAAACAGAAAAAAATCAATTTATGTTTTCTATTTTATTAAAAGAGAATATTCATTTGAATTTAGGAAATCTCCCTTAAACGTAAGTAGCAACATGAAGTGTGTCAGAGTGCATACCACAACAATATAGAATGCTAATAACTGGTACCGTACAAAAAGAAGAAAGTAATTTGCATATTTCATTAGGTCAAGATAACCTGTTTGTAAATGACTTTCTGTTGTTTATGTTTCCTATTTTCACCGAGTATAAAATTCAGTCAGTAGATAGGATTAGCACAGAATGCTAAGCCAATTTTATTTGTGATTATATTTGATTCATTTTGTTCTGTAATGGGCAAGTCCTGGAAAACACACCTGTTACAGCCGGTAAATAAAAGTGTCAGGGAATTTTAAAATAGAAGTATTTATCTTTTCATGTCTTGCAACCTGAGAAAATTCCTAACTCTAGTAACAATATTTGTAGAAATCCATTTATCCTCTACCTTTACATTTTTAGAAAATAAATTGATATTGTTTAATAAGAAATATTGGTGGCATATACATAATATTAATTACAATAAAAGATAGTGTAGAATATATATATATATATATACACATAAATACAGAGGCAGAAAAAATGAAACACACAAAAACCTCACAATAGTAGTAACCATATAAAAACCAATTTATATGTTACAATTAATTAGACAAAGATCGCAATTTTGTTGGACGTTACTTAACCAATGTCTACCCAGATGTGGATCAAGGATTCAAGCTTACTGAGAAAGTTGGAAATGCAAATCTGCATGCATATTTTAATGACTAAAACCAAAAGATTTATGCAAACAGTTACCAAAATTGCCAGAAAAAATGAATAACTACTACATATGTAAAAATACATTATCTTTTCCAAATAACATTCTGAGGTATCCTCAGTTTTTTTGCATAAATAAAAAACTTCACTACTTAAGTTATAATTATGAAATATAGCAATATTCCTGCAATTAATAATTCTAAGGAAAAATAAAGAGATTTGTCTATATCAATAACAGATATTTTACAAATGTTTTGGCATGGCATTTTTACTCTTTGGAAAAAATGCGTTACCACTTGGTGTATAGAATATCTAAGGTGTATTGTATGCTGTCAACATACGTTTTTATCAGCATCATGTCCTATTAAATGTGGAGATATTTATTTGATGATCTGAGAATGACAGTTGGCAGCCATTTTGTATTGGCAATCATCTAGGTGTAACTGTTACAAAACACTATTTTGACACTTCATCTGAAAATAGGTAAACTTTCTAATGTTACAAAGTTAAAAATTTTGAATACTGCAGTATTGCAAAGATTGGGTTAGCTAGATTTACAAACTGTTGTGCAAGAAAAAATACATCTTTTTTGATTTTATGCAGATTGCTAATTTTCTTTATCAAAAATAGTTTTTCTCTCAGATGATATTTGACCATCAGTTTATGGAAAGAGGACATTTTCCAGGCAAATAAGTATATCCAAATAAAATATTTCAATTTTAACTAAGATAATACTTTACATGTTGTAATCTTTAATAAAATCTACTGTCTGTTGCTCAATGTTCATTATCCTTCTTTGCTAGTAAAGTATTCCAGATTTTTTGGAGGTAAAACCTACATTTAATTTTTATTATTGCATAAAGTATGAGATGGAGCTTATATTCATATCCAGAATTGCTCTCTGATTAATGCACAGCAAGCACAATGATCTATTTCCCTGTTTACGAATATCAGTTCAAGATACATAAAAAATCAGGCCAATGAGACCCAGAAATTTATTTCATAGGGGTATTTGGGGAAGACACAAGATTTCTTTCCTTCACAATAGCTACATGTAATGCTATTATCTTTTCCTCTTAAATGGAAAAGAAGAACATACTTATAAAAGTATTAGAGAGCTTTCTTGCATTTGTAAGAGTTGTAAGGCATTCAAGATAGAAAAATATTTCTTTGGCTATGTCAGCGAGTTGTTGAATCACTCCAGCTTCAAGTTTACCTTGCCTCTAGAGTTTCAATTACATTGGACAATAAATGTCCTTCACTGTTAAGTCAATTTGAGATGGTCTGTCATTCAGGACAGGCTAGGTAATCCTGCAGTAGTAAAGAATTCCCCAAATCTGTGAGTTATAGCATGAATTATAGCATTAACTTCTTCCTAATTTGTTCCTTGAAAGTTTGCTATGGGTTTTGCTATGTCTTCTTCCAGAACTCAGGCTGACAGCAACCCCTAAAGGCAAAAGTGATCATGAAGGCAGAAGGAAAAAAAAACCCACAAGCAATGCATACACTAAGTCTTAAAGTTTCAGCCAGAAACGTGATAAAGGACACACCTGCTAGGATTCCATTGGCCAAAACAAATAACTCATAGTTAATTCAAGGAGGGCTTTTATCCCTGAAAGAAAACCTGAAAATATGTGAGAAGTTCCAGTGACTCTACAGTGCACTGTTCTAATCACAAGATACTCAGTTTACTTCTCGTCCCAGAGGCAGGACGCTTCACCTCATCCCCAAGAGAAACGGAACAACAGTCACATGAATAACTGAGTCCAGCATGATGAGTGAGGCTTGGCAGCCTCCTCATCAAATCCAGATGTAGTTTCTTTTGCTATCAAGACATGATCCAAAAGCAAGTTATTTATGCCAGAAATATTATGTACCAAGTGAGAATTTCTCAGCATAACTATAATAAGCACTTCCAGTCAGAAGGAAGAAAACAGAACACACAAAACAAACTCAAGCTGGAGCAGTTCTAAAATTTTGAAGGCCAGAGCCTGAAGGTGGGGAATGCTCTTTGAAGATTCCTTGGTTTTTTTTAGCTCTCTTGTCTACTGCTTTTCATGGACTCAAGCTCCAACCTGTGAGTAATCCTTTCTATCCCATTATCCTCCGTAGCCACATCGGAGATGAGAATTGGAGAATATGCTTGGGGGATAGCTCTCTCAGGTTGCTTTCTGCCCAGCCGGGACTCATACATTTAAAATTTTAAACTTCATATTTTTTTTTTGGCAGTATAACTCATGTAAAAATTAACTGATCTTTTGACAGAGTTCAGTCAGTTTATGTCAATAGCCACAAACACAGTCTTTCCTAAATATGTTTCCCCTATTTTCTTTTTATCCACCCTATTCCTCCCTCCTTTCTCTCTCATTTCAATTGCACAATTTTATTAGAATTTTACTTGGGCTTTGGTATTCAATGGAGAATCTTTTCTGGGTGCCACAACTTTTATTGGACATTATCCCTAATGTCCAACAAATTAATTTATTCATGGTCATGGCAAGGGGCATGAAAGCCAACCACGTACGATCCTTGCTATGAGACTGAATTTTAATTGGCCATTGTAACTCAATTCGTTATTTTATTACTGGGAGTTGAGACGCAGTTACCTCTTTCAACTCTACCTGATTCATAGTCTCTCAATTCTCTTTTATTCATGCTGTCAAACTCAGCAATTATTTCTAAGTTTGAGGTCGTATGTCAGACAAGAAATGGAGGTAGTTCCACAGAAGCACACAATGAAATATTATCTTTGGATGAGGACATTGCAGTTCATTTTGCTCATATCACTTGTCTATTGTGTATTGGTTGTGAAATCTTCTTTATGTGTTCTCACCCCCGGATGGGGGCTCACTGTGCAGCCATTATCTGGAGCTATGTATCACCATGACAGAGTGTAATATGTTGCCATACTTTGGCATAAATAGTTACCAGCAAAAGAACTAGCAGTCTTTTTTTCTGACATCTGAGTCTGTTGGGTATACACTATTCTTTCCTAGTTACAGGTAACAGTTTCCCAGCTGTTTCCTCATGGCCCAACATGGATTGTCATCATCCCCATTTCAGCCTCTTCTAAAGGGTACTTGACACCTTCATGATCCACTGAATCCATGCCACAACTGTAGGGTTTTGCTTTTCTTAACACTATCCCTCCCCTCCTTTCCTGGGTCCAATTTCTATATAAGTTAAAATCAATTTGCAATAATAAACAACCCTAAAATCTTAAAATGATATGAGCAAATATCATTTCTAGCTCACATTACATGCCCACTACGGGTTAACTGGAGTCTCTTCTCAGCATTGACTTCACTCCTGGACTCAGGCTGATGGAAACATCACTATCTTGAATGATTTAGTTATAGAGACAGTGGGAAAGCATACAGATAATCGTCACTGGCTGTTATGAAATGTGTGCCTTGCTAATTCGCATTACTTATGATCATATTTTATGGCCAAACCTAATTTCAAAGGAAACAGAGAAATTGCACTTTAAATTGCCTGGAGGAGAAGATGATTCAGAATATTTGCAAACAGCTAGAATGTCAGCCACAGTTGACTTTTCAGATACAAGAAACTGAAAACATCATAATCTGTATCATCTGTCCATATAATCTCAGATGAGGATATATAAGTTTTTCTCTTGCTATCTGATGTTTTCCAGTCTTCTATACTTGCAGGAAAATGAGATGTATCTGTAGTTGAAGTGACCTTTGATTCATTCAATCCAGGGTACTCATCACTTTTTCCAAACCAAATAGCTGAAAATAAGATAAACCAAGCTTTACTAGAAAGAAGTGTTGTGATCATTACAAAGTCATTTAATCTCTTAAAATTTTGGCTACTTCATTGGTCATTCAGTAACTTTTTTTAGACTTGATGAACTGGATATAAAAGTCTAATTCAAAATTAACAATCATATAATATTGCCTTCTCATGAGTAAAAGTTTTTGATAATCATAATGCTTGTATTTATAACATAGCTATTTTAAAGGATTGGTAGTTGGAATATAAAAGTAAAGGAAAGAAAACAAACTTTTTGTAATAACAGTCTCAATCTTGATTTACATGGTATCAGTATGTTTTTAATTTATCGTGATGATATGCTCATTGCACTATACTGTAATTTGTCGATATCTCCAGTACAAGGGATGGTATTTATCCCCAAGATTATTATGCAAAACCAGTTTGATTTCTGCTGCTAATTGTTTTGATTGGTCAGTCTTTCCGTTATGACTTATCAATGCCTGACTGTACCATGTTTAAAATATTATGAATATCACCTTTGTCATTACCAAATTTTGCTCTGTACTTCAATTAATTTTTAACATCATCTGACATAGATGGTTATGGAGTGCCAAACAGGTGTTTTATGTAATGATTTATGATTTGGATCTCAAATGTCTTTATGCCAAATGCCCTCTACCTGTTCCAATTGGCCTGATGTTTTTCTATGTTTAGATCAGTGCCATCATTCCAAATATCAGAAAAGAGTTTGACATTTTTTGAGGGAAGAGAACAACATATTTCTTTCCATTGTTATATAAAAGCTATTTCAATGTGCTATATATGGAAGATACATTACATATCATATTATATCCTGATTGAGTGATGAATGAGATAACAAATATATGTGTCCAGACATTGTCTATGCATTTGATTTGATTTACTTTATTAAGTGTCTCTAAGAATGTCATAGTAATTGTAATCCTATTCATCTTTTCAATAGGCGTAGTCTAAAGATCAATTTTAAAACACAGAAATACTACCTGTATTACCCAGGGTTCTCTAGAGGGACAGAACTAATAGGATACATGTATATATTAAAGGAAGGTTTTTTGTTTGTTTGTTTGCTTGCTTGCTTGCTTGTTTTTGAGACAGAGTCTTGCTCTGTCACCCAGGATGGAGTGCAGTGGCATGATCTCAGATCACTGCAATCTCCACCTCTTAAAGGGAGTTTTTTAAGAAGAATTGACTCACACGATCACAAGATAAAGTCCCACAGTAGGCTGTCTGCAAGTTGAGGAGCTAGGAAAACAATGGTGGGTCAGTTTGAGTCCAAAAACCTCAAAAGTAGGGAAGCTGACAGTATAGCCTTCAGTGTGTGGCCAAAGGCCTGAAAGCCCCTGGCGAATCACTGGTATAAATCCAAGAGTCCAAAAGCTGAAGAACTTGGAGTCAAATATTTGAGGGCAGAAAGCACCCAGCAAAGGAGAAAGATGGAGGCTGAAAAACTCAGCAAGCCTGGTCCTTCCACATTCCTCTGCCTGCTTTATTCTAGCCATGCAGGGCAGGTGATTAGATGTGCCCACCCAGATTGAGGGTGGTCTGTCTCTCCCAGTCCGCTGAGTCAAATGGTAATCCCCTTTAGCAACACCCTCACAGACATACCCAGGAACAAAACTGCCCATCAAGTTGTCACTCAGTATTAACCATCACACTAACTCACTGTTACTTTAAATTCTTATACAGGTATTTTGAGAGTTTTTTGTTTTGTATTATTCTTTGTCATTCAGATATGAAGAAGATCATGCATGACTGCCCTGCTGTAGTCCTCATAATAAGATGATAGAATATATATTTATACCTGAACACACAAATTATTTTTCTATTGGTTTCAATTTATTTATTATAAAGGATTGTCTCTCAATATAAATTTTCCTGTTTGTCTCATATAGTCTGTATTTATTTGAATTCAATCCACTCAAAGATTCAGTTTAATCTGAAAAACATTAAAGTGTTTGATTTAATATCATAAAATCAAAATAAAAGATGACTTTGATAACTTTTTTGTTTGCTTTTCTCATACTGACACATGCCATAGTGAAGAGAGACCAGTAAATAATACAATATATTCAGAGAATTTTTACTTGCTATTCTACTGTCAATTTTATAAAAATATATGTGATGACTTCACTAAATTGTGTATACTTTATGTTACCATTTGGATCATTTTGATAAAAATAGTTATTCACGTCAAACACAAATTCTCAGAAGCCATGACAAGGGTTATCAATACTGAGTACATTCATACCTTTTACAGTAACCTCATAATGGTCACATATACTTTGTTAATATCCTCTAATGTGGTACACCCAGTAGTTTGTGTATTACCTCTTCCATGTCTATATAAATTTAATTTTTAAGCAATATTATAATGACAAACTAACAAGTACCAGGTACGTATTCATTTTCAAAGAAATGTACTGTTTTTCAAACTTCATTTTTCTCCTAAAGCATACAAGTGAACTCTTCACATATGTGCAGAGTTAATTTGTGATTTATATAAACTGCCTTGTCAATTATTGCACTGAAAAATAAAGACAGCAATATATAGAATTTTGACCTAAAGTTTTGGACGCATGACTGAACTTTTGGATTTTAGACCACTAGAAATTAATTCAAAGTCAAGATATATTTTGTGAAATATTTTCTATTTGATTATCAGATCTCTCAAAAGAGATATTTAAAGTACAGAGCAAATATTTTAAGAATGCCAAATGAAATTGATACATAATACAAAGTTGTCATTCATGCTCTTCAGGAAATATTGCTGGTTCTCATTCTTACAGACACATAAGAAAGTCGACTTTCCAGCACACTTGAAGTAGGTATGGCCATGTGACTTGTTTTGATAAAGGAAGCTTGAGAAGAAACTATACGTATCACTGTCTAGAGGAAGGCTTTATGAAATTGGCAGGCACGATATGTTCGGTTTACTTCCTCTGCCAAAGCAACTGATGATGTTCTCGATGTTGAAAACTGACTGTGTTACTGAGATAGGAAAAAGGAAAGCAGAGTCACCCAGCCGACCCTAGGTAGATTATAATGTGAGTTGAAACCTAGAAATTTTTAGTTGTGGTTGAAATCAGAAAACCCTTTGGTTATGTTTGTTACTTTGACAAAACTAGTCTATACTGAATTATGTATAAGAAGATTAAGCTTTCTCTTTCACTGTGAGTAAAACAGATTTGTGATTATAATTTATTTATTCAGTAAAACAGTAGCATGAAAATTTAAGTTTGATTTTCTATAAAAAATCATAGTAAATATTTACTGTATTTTCCAATTGCATGAGGTTAATGAAATTATAATGAACCCCTTATAACGGATCAAGTATAAAGGACATTTTAGGCATTATGCCATTTATTCTTTAAAGTAATCCTTCAAAGTGTTAATGTTATTTTTTTATTTTTATTTTTTTTTACTTAAAGATAAGTAACACGTGTTAAGTGACTTGTACAATAGATACATTAAGTAATAAAGCCAGGATTTGAGGTCATACAAAAGTAGGTGGTTCTGGTTGGGCATGGTGGCTCACGCCTGTAATCCCAGCACTTTGGTAGGCCGAAGCGGTCAGATCACTTGAGGCCAGGAGTTAGAGACCAGCCTGGGCCACATGGTGAAACCCCGTCTCTACTAAAAATACGAAAATTAGCCAGGCGTGGTGGTGCATTCCTGTAGTCCCAGCTACTAGGGAGGGCAAGGATCAAGAAACGCTTTAATCAGGAGGCAGAAGTTATTGCAGTGAGCTGTGATTGTGCCACGGCACTCCAGCCTGGGTGACAGAGCAAGAGACTGTCTCAAAATAAATAAATAAATAAAGTACATGGTTTTCACACCATGTGGACCTCTTTAATAAAGTGCTATTATTACATGCTTTTTATATCTCTTATTATCTCTGCATGCATTAAGTAGTGGCATGTTCTGATCCAGAGGTTACAATTAATGCCTCCTGATAAAAGTAAATATATGTAAGCAATGCACAAAGACACATGATGTAATAGTATGTATTACAGGGCCAGGTACAGTGGCTCATACCTGTAATGCCAGCACTTTGGGCAGCCGTGTTGGGTGGATAGCTTGAGTCAAGCAGTTCAAGACCAGGGAAACATAGTGAGTCCCCTAGCCTTTACAAAAATAATAATAAATAGCCAGGTGTAGTAGTGCTTACCTGTAGTCCTAACTATTTGGAAGGCTAAGGTGTGAATATCCCTTGAGCCCAGGAGATGGAGGTTGCAGTGAGCTGCACTCCAGCTTGGGCGCTGCAGTGAGACCCTGTCTCAAACAATCAACCCAATATATATTAAACAACATGGATTACACATTTTACCTAGAGTGAGTTTAACTCCATACAAGACACCTTCAGTCACAGTTAATATTTGCTATCGACTTCTTATCAAGGCTGTGAGTTACTTTTAAGGATCATAATCTAGGCCGTAATACTAATTTTAACAATAACATGTCTGTATCTCTTCTAAAAATCAATTTGTTCATTATTATTATGTAATTCAATATTGATATGCATTTATAAACGGAAACTTTGTGAAGTGTAGCCTCATGACTCAACAATTATTAAATCTGTTTGTAAAATATATATTTCTTTTTGTTTGAACAATGTCCTTTCCACCTCCTCCATTCTCTTCTAGTGACACCTATATAGCATGCATGCAGCATGCACATAGCAACTGTCATGAGGCTAAATGGCCTGTCACTGAGAGTCTCATTTAATTTTTGTTATCTTACTAGTATGATCTTAACAGTCAGCTTTAAAGAAGAAATAACCCTGCTGTTGGCAAAAGTCAGTACTTCATTTAAGGAGTTGACAAAGTGCTAGTGGAAAGATCTCGGAGTTAATTGGCAGCAAAACAAATGTGTGGTGTTATGTCAGATTGTCAGGTAGTTGTGTTGTGTGAACTCTGAACAAGTATCAATCTAGAAAGGTTGACCAAATTTGTCACACTGGCTATGCAAGTTAACACAGAGAATAACAGGATAATTTTCCCCAAACACTATTGAAGCATGAAGTCTTGCTTCAACTGTTAAAACTGAAAGACAATTTAGTGGTCAGCTTGTCAAATGTTTTACTTGATAAAGAATCCTCTCCTTTATACAATTTAGTATTGATTATTTAATGTCTGTTTTCAGTGACTAGGAGCTCAGTGTATCACAAAGTTGAAGAGTATAAGAAATAAAATCTCTACTATTAAGACCACTGCTATTTATTTTGAACTATTTTTTTTATTTTCCACTTTTCTGCAAAAAATATAAAAAAATAAAAAAACCCAAACGTGATACTGTCTTGTGCTGAAATATTTATTCTTTCTCTCTAGAGGCTACCCCCTCTACTAGGTCAGGCTTCAGGTATTTGCATACAACTATCATTTTTTTTTTTTTTTCGCTGATCTACTTCTGTAAATTTAATATTCTCGCTCTCTTTGATTGTAAAGAAATATCCTAGAAATGAAAAAATTACTCTTTATTTCACAATATTTCTAAACCCTTAACCATTTTTAATCTTTTAGGAATAATCTCAATTTGTCAGTGGAATTCAGAACTGAACAAAACCCAGTGTTAACAGATGTGGTTTTATTCATTTATTTTACATCCTTTATTCTGAGCACAATGCAATCTATGATTCCTCTAACTTTCTGGCAAGAATGTCACACTGTTCATTAATATCGAGTTGTGAGGAACAATTCCTAAGTATTTTTTCATGAAAACTGCTCTTAAATAAGATTCTCTCTTTTTTTAATCATACATACACACATTTTTTTTCTAACTTAATGCTGCGCTTTACTTCTTAACAAGTCTTGAAATTTACATTTATATTTCTACCACTGTCACACACCTTGAGCTTTTTGCAGATCCTCAGTGTATTATAGATTAAGTTTTTCCTTATTGCTCATAGACATTTATTTATTTATTTATTTACTTACTTACTTACTTAGCAGAACAGAGCAAATAGAAACCTGTCATAAACCTTTATGAAAACCTGTCATAAACCACACAAGTTCCCTGGAATTTGAAGAGTTCCATGTTTATTTTAACAATTTATATTCACCTCTATTCCTCTTCCTTCATATACCTAAACTAATATGCAATGAGGTCTGTGTTGTTGCATGTAAGTCATGTAGTGAAGCAGTGAACCCTAAGTTAGCCTTAATTTGGCAACGGTGTACTGATAAGTGTTTTTTAGACAATAGATAGCTTGGCTCTAGACCATAGGTAAGATTTCCACATAAGCAACAATGTAGTAGGATTTCTTTTTTAAGCCTGGTACCATTCCCCATTCTCCTGTTCTGCACTAGGTGATTATCTAATTGTAATTTGTCTTAACATAAAGTGTTCCTTTGGGAAAAAAAATAAACTCTCATAAAATTTCTGCCTTACGTGTTATTAAGGCATGTGTGACTCATAATAGAGGCCTGTGGTACCACAATAGGGTTCATCTTTGTCATGGGTTTGGAAACAGAGGGTCAGAAAACAAAATGTCTGCGAGTTAAAGGGAGATAATGAAGAAAAGGACTATTTTTGTATTATTTTCTTAGCCTTTTGTATCATTTTATTGTACCCACTTTGTATCATTTTCTTGTAGGCCTGGCCCTAAACAAATTTGGAAGAATAATAAACAAGAATCTGAAATTTTCTTACACATTTTCTTAGAGTCATTAAGTAACCAACAATCCAATTCTAACCCAATCATTTCTTTTCTCTAATGATGAGTATAGTCTGCATCTGACCTGCTTAATGGACAGAATTTACCCAATTAATGCACCTTTTGCCCAACTGCCATAATTAGTCAGAGTAGATTAGATAACTAATGACCTTAGGAACTCATGAGTTTTAAAACACGGAAAGTTTATTCATCCTCTGTACTGCATGGGTGCTGCAGGTCAACTGTTGTCTGCCTCCTACCCATCTGAGACCAAGGCTGACAGAACAAACTCTCACTTCGTCCAGGAAGTTTTTTGTTTGTTTGTTTGTTTCCAAAGGAAATGATATGCCAAATACAAAATTAAATAGAGAGGAAATGTATTATTCCTCTATTTGGAAGTATAACAAAGAAGGAACCAACAATGGATAAATATTCATTAGATCTATCACATTTCCTAGGAAAATTTTGATTCACTAAATTCCGCTGATCTCAGTATTTAAGAAAACAACTATATTGAACCATTTTATGCTTAATGTGTAATGATAGTTCTCAAACATTGTTACAATTATTATTTCAGACTCTGAAATCCTCTCATAGTATCACAATATTTAATGTTAGAAAATATATTAGAGATTGAATAGTCTGCCCTATCCATCTGATATTTGAATTCCTCCTATATAATACTTGAAGCATTGATGGATGAGCTACTCTGGTGATCAGATTATTCATATTTTCTGAAAGAAGGACACTCAAATTTTAGATAGTATTACTTTTCTTAAAAAATTGCTACCAATGTGTATCTCCTAGGTTTCCATCCACTCATGCTGGCTTTAATCTCTGAAGTTACACATAATGAATCCTAGTACCGATTCCATCTAGTTTTTTAACATATTTGAATGAGCTAATTTGTTACTATAGTCTTATTTCTACCAAAATAAATATTATTTATTATTAATCCTTTCTTTCCATTATATAATGTAATATTTCCTATCAACTCTTATGTTCCGTTTTCCTCTTAAGGTTTCCTTTTAAAGTTTATTCTTAAAGTTTACAGACACTCCAGGTATAACCAACTATCCACAGAAAGATTAAAATCAGCTCAGGTGTTATTTATTTTACAGAGTTTTTCTTGAGTGGGTAAGTCTTGATAAGGTCTATTTCATCAAGGCAAAATTTAACCAGCTCATATTCAAGATAAATTTATTGTAGTTACTTTGCCTTTTATTTCAAATCAATGCAAAATCAGAAAATCTATGTGCACAAATGTTTTAATAGCTTAAGTTTTAAAAGAATAGCTTAAGTTTAAAAAAAATTTCATATAATGAAATTTACAACTGTAAATACCCTCAAGGCCAATATTTGTAACAAATTCCAATCTACAGTATATTATGGTCTTTCTGATTGGGTATTCTTTTGTTTGTGATAGATGTTTATCATTATTTCAGTTTGAAATATATTTCAAATGCTGCAATAATAACACAATAGATAAAATGCCAACATGCCCTTTGTTTTAATCTCTCTCTCTCTCTCTCTCTACATATATATATATATATATATATTCTTTTGTGGTGTCTTTCTTTCTGCTAAAATGCATACTTATATTTTGAAGTTCTCAGATGAAATAAAAGGTATTTACTATTAGGAAAATCTCCTAGGGGAAACTATATCTGTTCAACAATCTTTAAAACAATGCGTGAACTTTCCAGCATTTTAAAATTCCTAAACAACTTTGATAATAACACTCTAGAATGGATGTAAAAACCTTCTCAGGAGCATAGAGGGCTGTAGAGGCATCCAGTCAATTGGAGTTGTAAGATATATATATATATGATAAGTACATTTACAATGTGTCTCTTTTAAAAATATTGTGTTCTCTTTTCATCCCAACTCCATCTCATATTCCTTTAGAGGCACGTATTTTAAAAACCCAGTCCATTCCTGAATAAATATAGATTGCTCTTAATGAATTATATAGCCTTTAAAGTACTATGTCATCATATAATTGGGAGTTATAATTTCACCTCATATTGACAATAAAGTCTAAATGTCTTACTTACTCTTTGTGAAAGAGAATAATACAAAACTTTAACTGATAGAATTTTACATAAATCATCCTGGCACAGAATTGAAGAAGATTCAATGCAAGTCAAAATGGTAACAAGTTTTCCATGGATTAAGCCCATTTGTAAAAACGACAGCTTCTTATGCCATGTTTATTATTACAATAACTTAAATGGAGCTCCAGTATAGGGGATCTGTTCATGTATTCTGTATTTGGTACTCTGTGTTGGGTAAATGACCCTCATGGTTAATTAACCTTCTTCTGTATTAGGCCATTTTCATGCTGCTGATAAAGACTTACCTGAGATAGGGTAATTTACAAAAGAGAGGTTTAATTGGACCTATATTCTACATGGCTGGGGAGGCCTCATAATCATGGCGGAAGGCAAGGAGGAGCGAATAACATCTTATATGAATGATGGCAGGGAAAACTAGACCTTTTGCAGAGAAACTCCCATTTTTTAAAACCATCAGATCTCATGAGACCCATTCACTATCACAGCAGCATGGGAAAGACCTGTCCCAATGATTCAATCATCTCCCATGAGTTCCCTCCCACAACACATAGGAATTATGGGAGCTACAATATGAGACTTGGGTGGGGACACAGAGCCAACCCATATCATTCCACCCCTCCCAAATCACATATCTTCACATTTTTAAACCCAATCATGCATTCCCAACAGTCCCCCAAAGTCTCAACTCATTTCAGTACTAACTCAAAAGTCCACAATCCAAAGCCTCATTTGAGACAAGGCAAGACTCTTCTGCCTATGCTCCTGTGAAATCAAAAGTAAGTTAGTTACTTCCTAGATACAATGGGAGTACAGGTATTACGTTAATAAAGCCATTTCAAATGGGAGAAATTGGCCAAAACAAAGTGACTACAGGCTTCATGCAAGTCTGAAATCCGGTGGGGCAGTCAAATCTTAAAGCTCCCAAATAATCTCCTTTGACTCCATGTCTCACATTCAGATTATGCTGATACAAGGGGAAGGTTCGCAAGGTTTGGACAGCTCTGCACTGTGACTTTGAAGAGTACAGCCTCCTTCCTGCCTGCCTTCATGGGCTGGCATTGAGTATCTGCTACTTTTCCAGACATATGGTGCAGGCTGTCAGTGTATCTACCATTCTGAGGTCTGGAGGGCGGTGACCCTCTTCTCACAACTCCATTAGGTGGTGCCTTGATAGGGACTTTGTGGGAATGCTCTGACCCCACATTTCCCTTCTGCACTGTCCTAACATAGACTCTCTGTGAGGGCCCCACCCCTGAAGCAAACTTCTGCCTGAATATCCAGTCCTTTCCTTATATCTTCTGAAATCCAGGCAGAGGTTCCCAAACCCCAATTCTTGACTTCTGTGCATTCATAGGCTGAAAATCATGGTTAAGCTACCAAAGCTTGATTGAGGCTTGCATCCTCTGAAGCCACATTCCAAGTTCTATGTTGGCCTCTTTCAACCATGGCTGGAACAGTTGGGACAGAGGGCACCAAGTTCCTATGCTACACACAGCATGGGATCTTGGGCCCAGCCCATGGAACCACTATTTTTCCCTAGGTTTCTGGGCTTATGATAGGAGAGGCTGCCATAAGACGTATGTCATATCCTGGAGACATTTTCCATTTTCCCTCTTTTCTTGGTGATTAACATTTGGTTCTGTGCTACTTACACAAATTTCTGCAACCAACTTGAATTTCTTCAGCTAAAATGGGATTTTCTTTTCTGTCATATAGTCAGGCAGCAAATTTTCCAAACTTTTTTTTTTTTTTTTTTTTTTTTTTTTTTGAGACAAAGTCTCACTCTGCCACCCAGACTGGAGTGCAGTGGTACAATTGCGGCTCACTGCAAGCTCCACCTCCCAGGCTAAATGCCATTCTCCTGCTTCAGCCTCCCAAGTAGCTGGGACTACAGGAACCTGTCAATGAGCCCAGCTATTTTTTTCTTTTTTTTTTCTTTTTTTTGTATTTTTTAGTAGAGATGGGGTTTCACCATCTTAGCCAGGATGGTCTTGATCTCCTGACCTTGTGATCCACACGCCTTGGCCACCGAAAGTGCTGGGATTACAGGCATGAGGCACTGCACCTGGACAAGTTTTCCAAACTTTTATGCTATGCTTTCCTAATAAAATTGAATGCCTTCAACTGTACTCAAATCACCTCTTAAATTCTGTGCTGATTAGAAATTTCTTCTGCCAGATACTTTAAATCATCTCTCACAAGTTCAAAGTTTCACAAATCTCCAGGGCAGGGGCAAAATGCCACTAGTCTCTTTGCTAAAACATAACAAAAGCTACCTTTGCTCCAATTCCTAACAAGTTCCTCATCTCCATCTGAGACCACCTCAGCATAGACCTTATTGTTCATATCACTATCAGCATTTTTGTCAAAGTCGTTCAACAAGTCTCTAGGAAGTTCCAAACTTTCCCACATTTTTCTGTCTTTTTTCTGAGCCCTCCAAACTGTTCCAACCTCTGCCCAGTTCCAAAGTTGTTTCCACATTTTGGGGTATCTTTTCAGTAACACCCCACTCTACTGGTACCAATTTACTGTTTTAGTCCATTTTCATGCTGCTGATAAAGACATACTCAAGATTGGGCAATTTACAAAAGAAAGAGGCTTAATTGGATTTATAGTTCCACATGGCTTGGAAGGCCTCACAAACGTGGTGGAAAGCAAGGCAGAGCAAGTCACATCTCATGTGAATGGCGGCAGGCAAAAAAAGAGCTTGTGCTGAGAAACTCCTGTTTTTTAAAACCATCAGCTCTCCCGAGACCCATTCACTATTATGAGAACAGCGTGGGAAAGACCCATCAGCGTGATTCAGTTATCTCCTACCGGGTCCCTCCCACAACATAGAGGAATTGGGGAAGCTACAAGATGAGAATTGAAAGGGGACACAGAGTCAAATCCTATCATCTTCCATCATCAGATGACTAATTGATCAAAATGTATGTTTAGGATTTGGGAGTTATGTCTGTGGCTAAGCTGATATGTTTAATTTCCAAAGTCCATATGTAAAAATAAATGTTATATGAAATTCTACATTCCTAGGGAGGTTCTTTGACAGCAGCCATCCATTTGTGTAGTCTGCTTTCTGTGAATAGAGAATAATATATGGTCTCTAAGATCTATTGGTTCATGTTCTATATGTTCTATTCCCATTCAAATTCTAAATTCATCTGAAGTCTAAAATTATCTCAAGATGAAGCTAAGAATAGTTTTTGTAGCCAGGCATAAGACAATGGATTTTGGCATAATTCACAAATTTAGTGGGGGTGGTTCCAAGCAGGCCGATTAGGAACAGCTCCAGGCTACAGCTCCCAGCATGAACAACACAGAAGATGGGTTATTTCTGCATTTCTAACTGAGGTACCAGGTTCATCTCACTGGGGCATGTTGAACAGTGGGTGCAGCCCACTGAGTGAGAGCCAAAGCAGCGCGAGGCATCACCTCACCGGAGAAGTGCAAGGAGTAAGGGAATTCCCTTTCCTAGCCGAGGGAAACCATGACACAAAGCACCGGGAAAATCAGATCACCCTCAACCTAATACTGCGCTTTTCCAAGGGTCTTAGCAAATGGCACACGAGGAGATTATATCCCGCGCCTGGCTTGGAGGGTCCCACACCCATGGAGACTCCCTCGTTGCCAGCACAGCAGTCTGAGATCTAACTGCAAGGTGGCAGGGAGGCTGGGGGAGGTGTGCCCAGCATTGCTGAGGCTTGAGTAGGTAAACAAAGTGGCTCAGAAGCTCGAACTGAGTGGAGTCCACCACAGCTCAAGGAGGCCTT
The DNA here is from genome assembly GCF_002776525.5 of Piliocolobus tephrosceles. Classification (NCBI taxonomy): domain Eukaryota; kingdom Metazoa; phylum Chordata; class Mammalia; order Primates; family Cercopithecidae; genus Piliocolobus; species Piliocolobus tephrosceles. Next base: position 46,885,368 of record NC_045434.1, on the reverse strand, counting down.
CCTGCCACTATTGGGGACAGGGCATAGCCAAACCAAAGGCAACACAAACCTCTGCAGATTTAAATGTCCCTGTCTGACAGCTTTGAAGACAGTAATGGTTCTCCCAGCATGGAGTTTGAGATCTGAGAATGGACAGACTGTCTCCTCAAGTGGGTCCCTGACCCCTGACTAGCCTAACTGGGAGGCACTCCCGAGTAAGGGTGGACTGACAACTCACATGACTGAGTACCCCTCTGAGATGAAGCTTCCAGAGGAACTATCAGGCAGCAACATTGGCTGTTCAGCAATATTCATTTTTCTGCAGCCTCTGCTGCTGATACCCAGGCAAATAGTGTCTGGAGTGGACCTCCAGCAAACTCCAACGGACCTGCAGATGAGGGTCCTGACTTTTAGAAGGAAAACTAACAAACAGAAAGGACACCAATAGCAAAACTCCATCTGTATGTCACCATCATCAAAGACCAAAGGTAGATAAAACCACAAAGATGGGGAAGAAACAGAGCAGAAAAGCTGAAAATTCTAAAAATCAGAGTGCCTCCCCCACTCCAAAGGAATGCAGCTCCCTGCCAGCAACAGAAAAAGCCATACAGAGAACGACTTTGATGAGTTGAGAGAAGAAGGCTTCAGAAGATCAAACTTCTCCAAGCTAAAGGAGAAAGTTTGAACCCATCGCAAAGAAGCTAGAAACCTTGAAAAAAGATGAGATGAATGGCTAACTAGAATGACCAATGTAGAGCAGTCCTTAAATGACCTGATGTAGCTGAAAATCATGGCACGAGAGCTACGTGAGGAATGTACAAGCTTCAATAACCAATTTGATCAACTGGGAGAAAGAGTATCAGTGATTGAAGATCAAATGAATGAAATGAAGCAAGAAGAGAAGTTTAGAGAAAAATGAGTAAAAACAAACGAACAAAGCCTCCAAGATATATGGGACTATGTGAAAAGACCAAATCTATGTCTGATTGGTGTACCTGAAAGTGACAGGGAGAATGGAACCAAGTTGGAAAACACTCTGCAGGATATTATCCAGGAGAACTTCTGCTGCCTAGCAAGGCAGGCCAACATTCAAATTCAGGAAATACAGAGAATGCCACAAAGATACTCTTCGAGAAGAGCAACTCCAAGACGCATAATTGTCAATTTCACCAAAGTTGAAATGAAGGAAAAAATGTTAAGGGCAGCCAGAGAGAAAGGTTGGGTTACCCACAAAAGGAAGCCCATCAGATTAACAGCAGATCTCTCGGCAGAAACTCTACAAGCCAGAAGAGAGTGGGGGCCAGTATTCAACATTTTTAAAGATAATAATTTTCAACCCAGAGTTTCATATCCAGCCAAACTAAGTTTCACAAATGAAGGAGAAATAAAATCCCTTACAGACAAGCAAATGCTGAGAGATTCTGTCAGCACCAGGCCTTCACTACAAGAGCTCCTGAAGGAAGCACTGAACATGGAAAGGAAAAACCAGTACCAGCCACTGCAAAAACATGCCAAAATGTAAAGACCATCAATGGTAGGAAGAAACTGCATCAACTAATGAACAAAATAACCAGCTAACATCATAATGCCAGGTTCAAATTCACACATAACAATATTCACCTTAAATGTAAATGGGCTAAATGATCCAATTAAGAGACACAGACTGGAAAATTGGATAAACAGTCAAGACCCAAGAGTGTACTGTATTCAGGAGAACCATCTCATGTGCAGAGACACACATAGGCTCAAAATAAAGGGATGGAGGAAGATCTACTAAGCAAATGGAAAACAAAAAAAGGCAGGGGTTGCAATCCTAGTCTCTGATAAAATAGACTTAAAACCAACAAAGATAAAAAGAGACAAAGAACACCATTACATAATGGAAAAGGGATCAATTCAACAAGAAGAGATAACTATCCTAAATATATGTGCACCCAATACAGGAGCACCAAGATTCATAAAGCAAGTCCTTAGAGACTTATAAAGAGACTTAGACTTCCACACAATAATAATGGGAGATTAACACCCCACTGTCAACATTAGACAGATCAACAAGGCAGAAAGTTAGCAAGGACATCCAGGAATTGAACTCAGCTCTGCTTCAAGTGGACCTAATAGACATGTACAGAACTCTTCACCCCAAATCAACAGAATATACATTCTTCTCAGCACCACATTGCACTTATTCCAAAATTGACCACACAGTTGGAAGTAAAGCACCCCTGAGCAAATGTAAAAGAACAGAAATTATAACAAACTGTCTCTCAGACCACAGTGCAATCAAACTAGAACTCAGGATCAAGAAACTCACTCAAAACCGTTCAACTACATGGAAACTGAACAACCTGCTCCTGAATGACTACTGGGTACATAATGAAAGGAAGGCAGAAATAAAGATGTTCTTTGAAACCAATGAGAACAAAAGATACAATGTACCAGAATCTCTTGGACACATTTAAAGCAGTGTAAAAGAAATTTAAAGCACTAAATGCCCACAAGAGAAAGTAGGAAAGATCTAAAATTGACATCCTAACATCACAATTAAAAGAACTAGAGAAGCAAGATAAAACACAGCAGAAAGGTAGCAGAAGGCAAGAAATAACTAAGATCACAGCAGTACTGAAGGAGATAGCGACATAAAAAACCCTCCAAAAAATCAACGAATCCAGGAGCTGGTTTTTCAAAAAGATCAAAGAAATTGATAGACTGCTAGCAAGACTAATAAAGAAGAAAAGAGAAGAATCAAATAGATGTAATAAAAAATGATAAAGGGGATATCACCACCGACAACATAGTACTACAGTCTACCATCAGAGAATAATATAAACACCTCTAAGCAAATAAACTAGAAAACCTAGAAGAAATGGGTAAATTCCTGGACGCATACACTCTCCCAAGACTAAACCAGGAAGATGTTGAATCCCTGAAGAGATCAATAACAGGCTCTGAAATTGAGGCAATAATTAATAGCCTACCAACCAAAAAAAAAAAGTCCAGGACCAGATGGATTCACACCTGAATTCTACCAGAGGTACAAAGAGGAGCTGGTACCATTCCTTCTGAAACTATTCCAATCAACAGAAAAAGAGGGAATCCTCCTTAACTCATGTTATGAGGCCAACATCATCCTGATACCAAAGCCTGGCAGAGACACAACAAAAAAAGAGAATTTTAGATCAATATCCCTGATGAATATCGATGCAAACATCCTCAATAAAACACTGGCAAACTGAATCCAGCAGCACATCAAAAAGCTTATCCACCATGATCAAGTGGGCTTCATCCATGGGATGCAAGGCTGGTTCAACATACACAAATCAATAAACATAATCCAGCATATAAACAAAACCGAAGACAAAAACCACATGATTATCTCGATAGATGCAGAAAAAGCCTTTGACAAAATTCTACAGCTCTTCATGCTAAAAACTGTCAACAAACTAGGTATTGATGGGATGTATTTGAAAATAATGAGAGTTATTTATGAGAAACCCACAGCCAATGTCATACTGAATGAGTAAAAAGTGCAAACATTCCCTCTGAAAACTGGCACAAGACAGGGATGCCCTCTCTCACCACACCTATTTTACATAGTGTTGGAATTTCTGGCCAGGGCAACCAGGCAAGAGAGAGAAATAAAGGTATGCAATTAGGAAAAGAGGAAGTCAAATTGTCCCTGTTTGTAGATGACATGACTGTATACTTAGAAAACTCCATCATCTCAGCCCCAAATATCCTTAAGCTGATAAGCAACTTCAGCTAAGTCTCAGGATAAAAAATCAATATGCAAAAATCACAAGCATTCTTACACACCAATAACAGAGAGCCAAATAATGAGTGAACTCCCATTCACAATCGCTTCAAATGGAATAAACTACCTAGGAATCCAACTTACAAGGGACGTGAAGGGACCTCAAACTATACTACAAGGCTTCAGTAACCAAAACAGCATGGTACTGGTACCAAAACTGAGATATAGTCCAATGGAAGAGAACAGAGCCTTCAGAAATAATACCACACATCTACAACCATCTGATCTTTGACAAGCCTGACAAAAACAATAAATGGAGAAAGGATATCCTATTTAATAAATGGTGCTGGGAAAACTGACTAGCCATATGTAGAAAGCTGAAACTGGATCCCTTCCTTACACCTTATACAAAAATTAATTCAAGATGGATTAGAGACTTAAATGTTAGACCTAAAACCATAAAAACTCTAGAAGAAAACCTAGGCAATACCATTCAGGACATACGCATGGGTAAGGACTTCATGTCTAAAACATCAAAAGCAATGGCAACAAAAGCCAAAATTGACAAATGGGATCTAATTAAACTAAAGAGCTCCTGCACAGCAAAAGAAACTACCATCAAAGTGAACAGGCAACCTACAGAATGGGAGAAAAATTTTGCAATCTACTCATCTAACAAAGGGCTTTTATCTAAAACCTACAAAGAACTCAAACAAATTTACAAGAAAAAACAACCCCATCAAAAAGTGGACAAAGGATATGAACAGACACTTCTCAAAAGAAGACATTTATGTAGCGAACAGACACATGAAAAAATACTCATCATCACTGGCCATCAGAGAAATGCAAATCAAAACCACAATGAGACACCATCTCACACCAGTTAGAATGGCAATCATTAAAAAGTCAGGAAACAACAGGTGCTGGAGAGGCTGTGGAGAAATAGAAACACTTTTACACTGTTGGTGAGACTGAAAACTATTTCAGTCATTGTGGAAGACAGTGTGGCGATTCCTCAAGGATCTAGAACTAGAAATACCCCATTTGACCCAGTCATCTCATTACTGAGTGTATACCCAAAGGATTATAAATAATGCTGCTATAAAGACACACGCATACGCATGTTTATTGTGGCACTATTCACAATAAGAAAGACTTGGAACCAACCCAAATGTCCATCAATGATAGACTGGATTAAGAAAATGTGGCACATATACACCATGGAATACTATGCAGTCATAAAAAAGGATGAGTTCATGACTTTTGTAGGGACATGGATGCAGCTGGAAATCATCATACTCAGCAAGCTATCACAAGAACACAAAAGCAAACACCGTATGTTCTCACTCATAGGTGGGAATTGAACAATATGAACACTTGGACACAGGAAGGGGCACATCACACATCTGTCATGGGGTGGGGAGAGCGGGGGTGTATAGCATTAGGAGATATACCTAATGTAAATGACGAGTTAACAGGTGCAGCACACCAACATGACACATGTATACATATGTAACAAACCTGCCCGTTGTGTACATGTACCCTAGAACTTCAAGTATAATAAAATAAATTAATTAATTAGTTAAGAAAAAAATTTAGCTATTTATTGAGGAAGAGGTGCTAGTAGGCATAAGAGATATAAAATGATCAAGATTGTGTCCTTGAAGAACTCGAAATCTCTCTTTCCAAACAAATTCCAATATAAATAAGGCACAGGTAGACTCTGGGTGGTACTGTTAACACAGAAGGGAAACAAAGCTTGATGTGTTGATGAGAAGTAATAAAGAAAAGCTTCTGGAAAGATCAACACTGGAGCTTCATCTAGGAGAATAATTAGGCAATAGTGAAGTCAGCTCCTGTCATTACCAGGACTACAGTATCATAAACTAAGAGGGAAAATGGTAGAAAATGAGTGGCAATTCAGGCAGATATCACATAGACAAGGTGAATATTTTTTATTTTGTTATTTTTAGTTTTTTGTCATATTAAGTTTTATAATTTTCCCTAGAAAAAATGAAAGATGGTTAGTTTTTGTTTTGTTTTTTTGGTTTTTGGGTTTTTTTTTTTTTTTTTTTTTTTTTTTTTTTCCTGGGCTTTGACAAGAATAGCAGATTGCAATTGTTAGGAATTTGTCACTTTAAGTATTGTAACTTTTGTTTTGACTTCTATCTTGGTTAATTTTCTCCTAACTTGTGACAAAAATAGCTTTTGACATCATCAGAATTTTATCCAATAACCTTAGACTAAGCAAGAAACTGTTTTGGTTTTTGTTTTGTTTTGTTTCCAAATGTTACAGAAAAAGAAATGCATTGGAGTCTTATTCCTCTGGTTTGGATATCTGCATAATACTGAACTAACCATTAGAGCCAAAGTGTTAGGGTTGGAAGTAAAATGTTCTTGTCTATCAAACCTGGGGCATTTGTTTATCCTCTTCCTTAGCTTCAGATTTTGTGGTGGATGAAGTAATATTTCAGAATTATGGTCAAATTCATTGTACCTCCAGGAAAAATGGAATGATAGAATAAAATGGTTATACAACCAGGGCAAACAGATGCCTGTTTGATAATTCATATGGTTTGTCTCTGTCCTTACCCAAATCTTATCTTAAATTTTAGCTCCCATAATCCCCACAAGTCATGGAAGGGACCCAGTGGGAGGTAATTGAATGATGGAAGCAGGTCTTTCCCATGCTGTTCTCATGATCATGAATAAGTCTCATAAGATCTGATTGTTTCACAAAGGGGAGTTCCCCTACCCGAGCTCTCTTGCCTGCCATCATGTAAGATGTGTCTTTGCTTCTTTGACTTCCGCCATGATTGTGAGGCCTCCCTAGCCATGTGGAACTGTGAATCCATTAAGCCTCTTTCCTTTATACATTATCCTCTCTCTAGTATGTCTTTATTAGCAGTGTGAGAATAGAGTAACACAGTAAATTGGTACTAGGTGTAGGGTGCTGTTGTTAAGATATCAAAACGTGGAAGTGACTTTGGAACTGGTTAACAGGGAGAGGTTGGAAGAATTTGGAGGTCTCAGAAGACAGGAAGATATAGGAAAGTTTAGAACTTCCTAGAGACTTGTTGAATGTTTTTTTGTTTTGTTTTGTTTTTACCAAAATGTTGACAGTGATATGAACAAAAAAGTCGAGACTGAGGCGGTCTCAGATGGAGATTAGTCTCTTGAGGCTCTTGTTGGGAACTTGAGCAAAGGTGACTCTTGCTAAGTCCTAGCAAAGAGACTGGCAGCATTTTGCTCTTGCCCTAGAGATTTGTGAAACTTTGAACTTTCAGAGATGATTTAGGGCATCTGGTGCAAGAAACACTTCTGGTGGGTTTCTAAACAGCACAATATTCAAGAGGTGATTTGGGTGCTGCTAAAATCATTCAGTTCTATGTATGTATTCACAAAGATATGGTTGGCATTGGAAATTATATTTAAAAGGGAAAGCAGAGCATAAAATTTCAGAAAATTTGCAGCCTGATAAAGAAAAATCCATCTACTGAGGAGAAATTCAAACTGGTTGCAGAAATTTGTATAAGTTACGAAAAACCAAATGTTAATTACCAAGACAATGGGGAAGATGTCTCCAGGGCATGTCAGAGGTTTTCACAGCAGTCCCTCCCATCACAGGCCCACAGGCCTAGGAGAAAAAAAATTATTTTCTGGGCTGGGTACAGGGCCTTGCCACTTTGTGCAGTCTTGGGACTTGTTTCCCTATATCACAGCTACAGCAAAAGGGGCCAACATACAGCTCAGACTGTTTGCACCCTTCAGAGGGTTGGCAGTTTCAAGCCTTGGCAGCTTACAGGTGGTGGTGTTGGGCCTGTGGATTCAGAGTTAAGAACTGAGGTTTGGGAACCTCTGCCCAGATTTCAGAGGATGTATGGAAATGCCTGGATGCCCAGGTTAGAGGTATGTTGCAGGGATGGAGCCATTATGGGGACCCTCCGTTAAGGCAGTGTGGAAGGGAAATGTGGGATGGGAGTTCCCATACAGAGTCCCTACTGGGAAACTGCCTAGTGAGTCTGTGAGAAAACAGACACTGTCCTCCAGCCCCCAGAATGGTAGATCCACCAACAAATTACCCTCTGCACCTGGAAAAGCCACAGACACTCAATGCCAGCCGTGAAAGCTTCCAGGAGGAGGACTTACCCTCAAAACCACAGAGGTGGAGCTGCCCAAGGCTATGGGAGCCCACCTCTTGCATAAATGTGACCTGGATATGAGACGTGGAGTCAAAAGAGATCATTTTGGAGCTGTATGATTTGACTACCTTGCTGAAGTCTGGATTGCATGGGGCTTGTTGCCCTGTCATTTTGGCAAATTTCTCCCATTTGAAATGGGTGTATTTACCCAATGCTTGTACCCCATTGTACCTAGGAAGTAACTAACTTGCTTTTGATTTTACAGCCTCATAGATGGAAGGGACTTGCCTTGTCTCAAGTGAGACTTTGGACTACAGACTTTTGAGTTCATGTGGAAATTAGATATGACTTTGAGGAACTCTTGGGAAGGCATGACTGGTTTTGAAAAGTAAGGACATGAGGTTTGATAGGAGCCAGGTGCAGAATAGTATGGTTTGGCTCTGTCTCTATCCAAATCTCATCTTGAATTTTTGCTCCCATAATCCCCATATGTCATGGGAAGGACCCAATGGGAGGTAATTGAATCTCATGAGATCTGATGGTTTTATAAAGGGGAGTTCTCCTACACAAGCTCTCTTGCCTGTCACCATTTAAAACGTGCCTTCGCTTCTCCTTTGTCTTCTGCCATGATTGTGAGGCCTCCCCAGCCTCACAATGTGGAACTGTGAGTCCATTTTCTTTATAAATTACCCAGTCTCTCCTATGATTTTATTAGTGGCGTGAGAACAGACTAATACAATAATATATAATGTATTATTCTGTTTATTATAACAATGAGCTTATTTCAAACCTAACCTTATTTGTGTTGGTTTGAAGGAGGAATATCAACGTTAAATGTGCCCATGAAACTTTCTCAGTGACTATCTGGACTCCACCGATAGATGACCCTTATTAAATGAGACAAACGTGGATCTCAGAAAAACAGTGGCTCAAATTAAATTGTTAATACTAAAAGACAAAGAGTAATTTTTCATGAAAATTTTCTTAAGAGTTACATATCTTCAGAACAGAAACAAACAAAAAATAAATCTATCAGTTAATGTGACCAACCACTGTGGAAACAGGTAGCAATAATGACCAAAGTACCTGAATTACTGATTATGTTTATCCATTGCTTTCTCTTAATGTCTCAGTATTAATGCCTAGATATGTGCTTCTCTGTTGGATTTCTAGCTGAGGAAACTGTAATTATAACTGTTTAGTCTGGAATGCAAACATATGTTTAAATTTTTTTTTTTTTTTTTGGAGGAAAAAATGTATACTACAGATCTAAGGCCATATCAAAGCTCATTTGAAATGTCCAGGAAGATACTAAATGTCACATTAGCAGAATCATTATCTGGTGTTGAACAAGCAATTTGACTATTTGATTTATAGCACCCAAGAAGTCTAAATCTATATGCCACAGTTGGTAACTAATGATTGCACTCCAATTACAGAAGGCAGGGTGCTATTGGTAGGTGAGTGGAGTTGTAGCAGTCCTAAGGGAACAGAATCTAATGTACAAAGAACCATAACTGAGACCTGGAAGCCAAGGTTGGGATAATAAATTAGTGATTGATGGCAATGTCTGTTTTATAGTGATAGAAACTGTAACACTTATAAATCTTGGTTTTGAAAATGTTACATGAGAATCACCACAGAAAATAGGAGACCTTCTATACAATCTAGCTCAAAAAGCTCATGCTTACAACATTTGAACAACTGCCAACAGTTATCTGACATATAATGTTTTGGACTGAGAAGGTATGCTACATATGAGGTTTTTGATAATGTGTAGCTGAACATGAGTTTAAGAATAATTGAATAATTGATTGGAAAGAAAGTGGAGATAACAAACTTTTTTTTCATTAACTCCAATTATGGATATAGTTACAAATTTAGAATGGTGACTTGAAGAAAATACAAAGTTCTGTAAAAATTATTTAATTAGCAAGTTGCTACTCATATTTTCCCACTGAGAGGAAGAAAAAAATGAAGAAGAGAATATTAATTAAGATAAAGGCAATTAAGATCACATTAAAAAGCTTACAGCTCTGGATGAAAATAGGCGTAGGTATGTATGTACCTTTCTCTAAGAGATGAGAAAAGGAATTCTTCATATATATAATACGTAGGAAAATTTGAAGGAAAAGTGAATAAATGTGTCAATGTTCAATCTTTTTTTAGGTAGAGCAAAAAAATAAGTTTATTTATCAAGGGATATATAAAAAATTTTCTATAAAATTAAAGTACCTATTAAGATTACAAAACTGCAGGGCTAGTATTACATTTTCTTCACCAAGGGAGCTGTTTCAGATTTTAATCTGTAAAATAAAGTCAAGTGGGATGAATTATGTACATTAAGTACTGGTAAACTCTTTTTAGTTATAAAAATTAGTCTTGTTTTATAGATGTAATCAAAACTCTACATAAGTCAACATCAGTTTAGCCTTAACCACATTTACACTGATGGCATAGATATATTTACTTGTGATTGCACATATAAAGTACATGTAATGCTCTTATGTGATGCATGTGATATCATAGGCTGTATTGATTTTAGAGGACTAACACTTAAATGATTATAATTTTTGTTTTTAAACTTTATGTTGAAAGAAAGCATGAAAAGGAAATGTTTTTTTTCTAAAGTTCCAAGTAACCTTGTAAACATAGTTTAACATATTGTTTTTCCCAAAACAAGTGACTGGAGAGCTCTTTTGAATTATTTATGCTAACCATCTGTTTCTTGCTTAGCATATCTTGCAGAACAGACAAATCTCATGGCCTTCAGATGTTAGCTACTACTACTTCTAGATGAGCAGCTGTTTTCTTATCAAAAATCCATACTGAAGCTGTTCATCCTAAATTGGTAAATTTCATTAGTATCTCCAGGGCTTCAGTTGAATTAATCTACTTAAACAGCAGTCTTCTTAAAAACAGGTGCTCAAGTGACTTATCCCAATTCTATCATTTAAACAATAGTAAATAAGAAAAAAAATCAGTTTTCCTGCAAAAACAAAATAGTATGATTGGTTTCACTTACTACTTGTTTTGAAAACAAAGTATAGTTTTCAACATATGGTACTCTTATGATACTGCCCTAATCAAACAGTGATCCCAATTTACAAATGAAATTAACATTTTACAGTAGTTTTTTATTATAATATTAAGATGATACACTCAACTAAAAATGTTTTCTGATCAGTCTGTGTGTCCTAGGGCTGCTATAAAAATTGTCACAAACTTGGTTGCTTGAAAAAAAAATTATTTTTCACAATCCTGGGGGCCAGAGGTCCAAAATCAAGATGTCAGCAGGACCAGTCACCTTGTATGTTCTAGAGGAGAATACGTTCTTGCTGCTTCCTCCAGCTTTTGGTGGCTTTCAGTGTTCCGTGATTATGCTTACACCAATCCCTGCCTTTGGGGTCACATTGCATCGTCCTTTTCTCTTCATGTACTTTTCCATGGACTCCCTAAGATTACTTTTCATAGCCTTCAGGGAACATCTGGATAATTCAGTTTAATCACTCTATGTTGTCAAGGAAAAAATATTGCTTTGAACAACTTAGACAAGGAAAGCTTTATTTAAGACTATTGCAATAGGGAAGAGAGGTTTATTTCAAGTCACTTAAGCAAAAGGTAGGGAAGATTTTAAGCACTGGGGTGAGTTAGTGGAAAATACCAGAGGATAATTTAGGAGAAAGTTGGTTAGTGTTATTAGGCCATCCATGTTTGCTTCTTGTTACCTACAGAAGATTGGCTCTTACCCCCACACAGAGATTGGGAGATAGGAACTCTATATTTTTTTATGATTACATTTTAAATAGATGGCTCCCTGGCCCTTGAGAAAAACATTTCTGATTGTAAAACTGTCCAGAGTCTGGGAGTAGATTTACATCTCAAAGGAGCAGGGAAAGAGTTTACAATTGCAAGTTTTCTGAAGTAAAGGCTCTAATTAAAGGGAGGTCAGGAGCTTATAATCATTCATAAATCTATCTAAAGTTTAGTCAAGCTGAAGGGAAGAGTAAGACTTCTAGGTCAATATTGAGCTCCTTAACTTAATCACATCTGCAAAAACGCTTTTTCTAATTAAGTTAACATTTGCAAGTTCCAGGGATTAATACATGTATTTTACAGAGGAGGGGCATTTTTCAGCCTACCACAATCAGCAAAATAGTAAATTACATTCATAACTCTCTTTATACTCAGGCCTCTTAAAAGCTGTTAGCACTTGAATACTTAAGAGTAAAAAAAATATGTACACTTTCACAACAGACTGAACCAATTTCTTTATATCTCACAAAACTGAATTGCAGAAATCGCTGCTTGGGACTTACACATTACCTCTCGTCTCTTCTAAAACATCATTTTGTTCTTTGTCAATTTACTATTTTGTATGGACCATTTTTTTTTTTTTTTTTTTAAATATCACAAACACTTCCTCATTTCTTCCTCCATATTGATAGTTTTCTTCTAAGGAAGCCCATTAACTCATTCAGTGCCACTCATAAACCATTCCACTCAGGATTTTCAGAAAGAGTAAAGGAATTCGTAAATTTAAAATAATTTCAAAATAAATCAAATTAACAATAAGAACATTTGGATTGCCTTGGAGTCATTCATCTTTACTTTCTATACAAATATTGCACAACTGACTTCTGCATAAGGCAGACATCTTTTGACGGACATAAAGTTTACTATATCCCTCACCAAATGTAAATGAAAATGTAAAAGTTTAAGCAAAACATAAAACAACAAACTAAACAATACATAATTATCCTAGCAGAATATTTAGAATCTTGGCTTTTGGCTGTTGTAATTCAGTTACATCAGTTCTTCCTCATGCTAATCAAAGTCCAATCAATTTTATTGAGCCTGGCTTCCAGAAACAAATCTCTCTCTCTCTTTATTTATTATTATTTATTTACCCTTTTGTCGCAGTTTTATATTTTTTTCTTGTATGTAGAAAATACACTGCTAATTTCATTTCACCCTTTTCTTCACCTTGAATCAGTGTTTTTGAGGGTCCTAGAAAACTTCTAGCATAGGTAGTAGTTATTTTTACTGAAAGTCTTCATTTTGAGAGACTTTATTATGCTGATGCCAATTGCAAATCTAAAGAGCAGGCTTCCTTAAAAAAAAAAAAAAAAACTAAACTGATATCAAGTAGGACATGTTGGTACACGTTGATTCATGGAACATATAACAAATGAAGAATTGCTTATTTATTCAAATAAATTTTATTTAAAGAACACCACTTTAATGTTTCTTGTTTAAGTAGCAGCATTTTTAATGTTCCTTAGTGATTCAGTACACTAATCAGTGTACTGATTTGTTTTAAAGAGTACAAAATTGATTTGACCTAGAAGTATCGTTTGAAATCAAACATGAAGCTTAGTATTTTAAAGATCATTTTTACTTGAAATTCACTTTAAAATGTCTTTTAACATGCTTAAGCCTTTTTTTTAAAAGCAAAGAGATAAACTGCTTATTTGCTATCTACTTTGTTTATAAATATGTCCTGTGAAGTATTGGATGGCAAATCAGATTGTAAAAGCATTCAGATCCCATATTTCTGGAACTCAACTTCAGAGCGTGTTTGCAATAGCAGTTGGTTATAACTAAATTAGTGAAATAATAAGTCAATTTCAGCAAGGACAGATTTTTTTAAATATTGGAATTTATAAACATTGAGTATATCATTTGATTGAACTTACATATTAATTATGTTATACTTTTATTTTTAAGCCTGTTTTATTCCCTTAAATAATACAGTAACAAGAATGTAAAAATTGATTTTAAAATTGGGGAGCAATGTTGAAAACTATATTTTTTCCTAAACATAAATGCTTACAAGAATATGTAAGATTTCAATGCAAATCATGCCATAGGACTCTGGTTCTCAAACTTTACTTCATTTGCAACTCATTGAGATTATTAAAGACACAGGCACACATATGTTTATTGCAGCACTATTTACAATAGAGAAGACATGGAACCAACCCAAAGCCCATCAGTGATAGACTGGATAAAGAAAATGTGGCACATATACACCATGGAATACTATGCAGCCATAAAAAGGAATGAGATCATGCTCTTTGCAGGGACGTGGATAAAGCTGGAAGCCATCATCCTCAGCAAACTACACAAGAATAGAAAACCAAACACCACATGTTTCACTAATAAGTGGGAGTTGAAATTTGAGAACTCATAGTCACAAAGAGTGGAACAACACACACTGGGGCCTGTTGGGGGTGAGGGTGAGGGGAGGGAGCTTAGAGGATGGGTCAACAGGTGTAGCAAACCACCATGGCACACGTATACTTATGTAACCAACTAACACACGTTATGCACATGTATCCTTTTTTTTTTTTTCTTTAGAAGCAATTTTAAAAAGCCTGTATTATAGCTCTAAATTTAATTTGTATAGGATGAAACCTGGAAATGGGGTTTTTAAAGTCTCCAGGTGATGTTAATATGTACCTAAGTTTGAGAAGAGAATCATTTTTATAAAAAACTATTTTTTTCTTGTTGAAACTGAATGATTGATGATTGTTAAGTTTTATCTGTCAAGTGAGGGAGGTTTCCTCTTAGAAACTAGTGTGTCTGCTTTATAAATTCAGTTAAATGCTTTAGCTCTGATTTCCAATGCAATCGACCATAAAACTATCCCCATTATCACTTTGCTTACAGATCACTAGTTCATAATCCCTATAATGTCTCCTATTTGCATTTAAAAATCATTTTTCACTGAAGTTGATATGTGAAAGATTGTGACATCCCATCCTATTCTATTTGGTGAAGTGAATACATTTGTGGAAAGAAAAAATATATTTTAGTGTAACTTGATGATGACCAATTAATTATATATATATACACACACACACACACACACACACACACACACACACAATATTAAACACAAAGTTAACTGTTGAGGGTGAGTTTTTAATCTTAGTAACCCCAATATAGCAATTAATTTATTTCAAAAGAAAACACTTTGATTTTCCCCATGTTTTATAATTTACTTTATTTTCCTGATTAGCATGATACTCTGAATTCTGATAGGCAAGAATTAGTATGCTCTACAATAGAAATACGTTGTTATTGGTGAGGAGAGTATTTTTTTTTTGTATTACCAAGACTTCACAGAGGGAGCAGAGCAAGGTGGCAGAGTAGGACTGTCAAGTGATTGTACCCTGCAGAAACGTCAGTTTGAACAACTACTGTTGTGTAAATATACCTTAAAAAAAGACTAAGAAAACCAGAAGAGAAATCATAGTACCTGGTTGTAGGGCAGTATTAAGAAAATATGCATTTAAGATGGGAAAAAGAACACTTTTACATTACTCACATCACCCTTCCTCCAAAACCAAGCAGTCCTGCGTGAAAAGGGAGGCTGTCTGCTTAGGGAAAAGGTAAGGGGAATGAGCATAGGACTTTGCATCGAACCTAAACACTGGGCCTGCCAAAGTAAAACCCAGCACTTGGGAAAATCCGATAGCCTTATATTCCAAGCCGATAACTATAAACTAAGTTTCTGCACCCTCCTTGGTGCCAGGGAAGATCAAATAATCCCAGGATGAAGGTTTTCTTGGTGAATTCAGTCTCCAGCCTTCATCAGCACCAACTGGTATCATTGGCCCAAGGTCCCAGGCAGCCTTACGCACAGACAGACCTCAGTGTCCCTGAGCTTCTGGCTCTCCTCAGTGCCACAACTGCTATAATGTATACCAGACTTTTGGCAGTGCCACACTGACTGCAGATGCATTTGGCTTCTTATATGCCCCAGTACTGAAATAAATGTGGGGCTTTTCTAGAAAAAGCTAGTCTATAAAGACTAAGAACCTATATCTTACAATAACACAAACATTGACAAACAACCACAAGAATCAAGAATATCTAGGGAAACATAATGAAATGGACATAATATATGGCCTAAAGGAATGGTAATTATAAATTACCTGATAAATATTTCAAAATAACTCTTTTAAGCAAGATCAGTGAATTTCAAGAACATCTAGAGAAAAAATTCAATGGGAAAAATAAAAAGAAAAAGTGAGTAGAATGAGAAATGTAATAGATTTAAATTAAAAATGAAGTTAAATATAAATGTTGGAACTGAAAAAATACAATTAACACAATGAAAATGCAAAAAAAAAAAAAAAAGAGTATCAACAGCAGAATTGAACAGGCAGAAAAAAACTGTAAATTTAATCATACTTTATTTGAAAATATATAGTAAGAGGAGAAAAAGAAAAAAAATAGAAGGGATGAAGAAAGCTTACATAATTTTTGAAACACCATCAAAATAAAAAATGTTCAAATCATAGAAGTTAGAAGTTAGAAAAGGAAAGAGAGATAATGGAGTAGAATGCTTTATTAAAGAAATACTAGGGCCAGGTACGGTGGCTCAAGCCTGTAATCCCAGCACTTTGGAAAGCTAAGGCAAGTGGATCACCTGAGGTCAGGAGTTTGAGACCAGCCTGGCCAACATGCCAAAACCCTGTCTCTACTAAAAATACAAAAATTAGCCAGTCATGGTGGCACATACTTCTAATCCTAGCTACTTGGAGGTTGAGGCAGGAAAATCACTTGAACCCAGGAGGCAGAGCTTGCAGTGAGCCAAGATTAGGTCACTGCACTCCATCCTGGGAGTCAGAGTGAGACTCTGTCTCAAAAAAATAAAGAAATAGTAGCAGAAAACTTTCCAAATAGATATATCTTGATCAAATTGTCAAAAGTCAAAGGCAAACAAAGGGGCCTGAAAGCAGTAAGTAAGTAAATAACATATAAGAGAGTTCCAATACATTTAGCAGCCGACTTCTCAGCAGAAAAGTTACAGGCCAGGAGGGAGTGGCATAATATATTTAAAGTGGTGAAGAAAAGAAACCACCAACCAAGAATAATGCATTCAGAGAAGCTGCCCTTTACAAATAATGGAGAGATAAAGACTTTTTCAAATAAATAAAAGCTTAGGGATTTAATCGCCACCAAACTTATCCTACAATAAATTCTAATAGGAGTTCTTCAAGTTGAAAAAAGGACACTAATCAGTAACACAAAAACATCTGAAGATATAATCCTCATTGGTAAAAGTCAGTATACAGTCAAAATCAGAATACCCAAAGACTGTGATGGTGGTATATAAATTACATAAATCTTTAATATGAAGACTATAACGAAAAAACTATGAAAATAATAATAACTACATCAATATGTAGGTATACAATATGATATAAAATATAAAAAAATGTTAATAGTGACATAAAATTCAACATGTGGGAGGGAGAGATCAAGTAAAAGTGCAAAGTTTTGCTTTTGTATGTGTGTGTATGTTTTTTTTTTTTTTTTTTTTTTTTTTTGGCAATAAAAGATAAGTCATCATCAACTTAAAAATACCTGTTATGACTATAAGATGTTTTTTGTAAGCCTCCTTGTGATCACAAAGCAAAAACCTATTGTAGATAGATATTCAAAAAAAATAAAAAACAAGGAATCAAAACATACAACTAGAGAAAAAGAAAATAACTTATTTATTCATAAAGGAAGACAGCAAGAGAAGAAGAAAGGAAAAAGAACAAAAGGTCAACAAAACAACTAGTAAGCAATTATCAAAATGGCAATAGTAATTCCTTACTTATGAGTAATTACCTTGAAAATAAATTGATTAAATTTTCTCCAATGAAAAGCTATAGAGAATGTGAATGGATTTGAAAAGAAAAAAACTAGAAACACTACAAAAGTGATTGAAAAGACAAGCAAAAACTAATATTTGATTTTTTAAGGTAAAACAAACCATCAGCTACATTGATTAAGAAAAAAAGAGCCAACATTGCAATGATACATGGAAATACAAAGGATTATAAATGAGTATTAAACATAATTATATGTGAAAAAATTGGAACACCTAAAAGAAATGGATAAATTCCTTGATACATAAGACCTACTAAGACTGAATAATGAATAAATAGAAAATCTGAACAGACAAATAACAAGTAAGGAATTGAATCAAAAAATAAAAAGGCTCCTGTCCAAGAAAAGCCTTGAACCTGATGGTTTCACTGCTAAGTACTGTCAAACCTTTAAAGAACAACTAAAACAAATATTTCTCAAACAGTTCCACAAAATTAAAGAAGAGAGAGTAATTCCAATCACACTTAACAAGATGAGCATCATCCTTATAGCAAACCCAGACAAACACACTACAGAAAAACAAAATTATAGGCCAATATTTATGATGAAAACAGACGCAAACATTCTCAACAAAATACCAGCTCATGCCTGTAATCCTAGCACTTTGAGAGATTGAGGCAGGCAGATCATGAGGTCAGGAGTTCGAGACCAGGCTGGCCAATATGGTGAGACCCCGTCTCTACTGAAAATACAAAAATTGGCCTGGCGTGGTGGCGAGCTCCTGTGATCCCAGCTACTTAGGAGGCTGAGACAGGAGAATTGCTTGAACCTGGGAGGCTGGAGGTTGCAGTGAGCCGATATCGTGCCATTGCACTCCAGCCTGGGCAACAAGAGCAAGACTCCACCGTCTCAAAAAAAAAAAAAAAAAAAAAAAAACAAAAAAACAAACAAACAAACAAACAAAAAAAAAACAAAAAAACAGCAAGCCAAACATGACAGCACATTACCAAGATCATTCACCATGATTCAGTGGGATTTATTCCAGGGATGTAAGATAATCTAAACAATACAAAGCAATAAATTGGATACAACACATTAGCTGAATAGAAGAAAAAAATAGATGTTTTTGATAGATGCAGAAGCTGCATTTGACAAATTTAACATCTTTTCTCAACTGTCAACTAATAAGGTATAGAAGAAGTTACCTTAGTGAAATAAAGGTCATATGTGACAGTCCCACAGCTAGCATTGTATTCCATGGGGAAAAATTGAAAAATTTTACTCTAAAACCAAGAAAAAGACAAAAAAAAAAAAAAAAAAAAAAAAAAAAACCTCTTGCAATTTCCATTCAGTATATTACTGGAGATCTTAGCAAGAGCAATTAAACAAGAGAAATAAATAAAAGGTATCCAAATTATAAGGGAAGATGTGAAATTGCCCCTATTTGCAGACAATATTATCTATATACAGAAAATCCAAAGTACTCTACCAAATAAATGTTAGGAATAATAAACAAAAGATTAAGTTGCAGAATACAAAATCAACCTTCAGAAATCAGTAGCATTTCTATTGAATAACAGTGAATTCTCTAAAAAATAAATTTTAAAAATCACATTTACAATAGGTACAAAAATAAAATGTTTTAAGAATAAATTTATCCCACAAGGTGTAATATCTCTACGATGAAACTATAAAACACTGACAAAAGAAATAGAGAAAGACAGACATAAATGAAAAAACTAGCCTGTGTTCATGAGTTGGAATAATTAATTTTGTTAAAATGTCCATACTACTCAAAGCAATCTAAAGATTAAATCCAATTATTATCAAAATATCAATAATATTTTTCAAAAACATTAGAAAGAAAAAAACCCTAAAATTTGAACGGTACTGCAAAAGCCTCTGAATAGCCAAAGCAATCCTGAGCAAATAGAACAAACCTGGAGACATCACACTACCTGATCTCAAAATACACTATAAAACTATAAAATAAAAAGAAAAACACACACAAAAAAGTGGCACTGGCATGGAAATAGACCAATTGAATAGAAAAACAAGTCCTGAAATAAATCCATGCATTTACAGCGAACTAATTTTTGGCAAAGATGCCAGACACAATGGGAAAAGGATATTCTTCAATAAATAGTGTTGGGAAAACTGAACATCTGTACACAAAAGAATAAAATTAGAAAATTTTGTCATACTATATGATTAAATAATTAAATATAAGACCCAAATTATGAAACTAATAGGAGAAAGCGCAGAAAATACCTCCATGATGTTAGTCTGGTCAATGAGTTTTTGCCTATGGCTTCAAAAGCACAGGCAACAAAACCAAAAGTACACAAATAGGATTACATAAAAATTTTAAAAAACATTCTGCACTTAAAGGAAACAAATCATAGAATGAAGAGAAAATCTGTAGAATGGGAGAGAAACATTTGCCAACTATACATCACATAAGGAGGCAATATGCAAAATATAATAGTAACTCAAACAACTTAATAGCAATAAAACAAATTAGTCAATATAAAAATGGAGAAAAGGGACCTAAATGAACATTTCTCAAAAAAGGACTCATGAATGGCCAATAAAGCATGTGAATTAAATGGTCAACATCACTGATCATCAGAAAAATCCAAATACATATATAATAGCACTTCACCCAGGGGTTTGAAAAGCCCTTTCCCTAAGAATGTTGGAATCTAAGTTCTAACAAAAACTCTGTGTTTTCACTGATTGTAGTTCTAGGTCACACAATTTAATACTGGTTAATTATTTGTAAAAGGAAGTCAATATGCAAAATATAATAGTAACACAAACAGTAGCAATAAAACAAATTAGTCAATATAAAAATGTGGAAAAGGGACAAAAGATTTGCAAATATTTTCTACCATTCTATGGCTTGCATTTTCACTCTGTTGATTATTTCCTTTGCTGTGCAAAAGTTGTTTAATTTGATGCAGTCCTACATTTTTTTTTAGTACACAATAGGTAGTTTTCCAAACCTTGCCTGCCTCCCTCTTTCCCACTTCCAGTAGTACTCACTATCTATTGTTGCTACCTTTATGTCCATGAGTGCCCAAAGTTTAGCTCCCACTATAAGCCTATATGTGAGAAGACAAAGTATTTGTTTTTCTGTTTTTGCAGTAATTTGCTTAGGGTAATGGCCTCCAGCTGCATCCACATTGTTGTAAAGGAAATGATTTTGTTATTTTTATGGCTGTATGGTAGACCATCATTTATTTGGACCACATTTTCTTTATCTAATTCATCATTAATGGGAACTTAGGTTGATTGCATGTCTGAGCTATTGTGAATGGTGTTGTGATGAAAATATGAGTGCATGTGTCTTTTTGGTATAATCATCTATTTCCTTTTGGGCATATACACAATAATGGGATTGCTGGGTGGAATGGTAGCTCGGTTTTAAGTTCTTTGAAAAATCTTCAGATGGCTTTCCACAGTGGCTGAACTAATTTATATCCCCACCAACAGTGTACAAGCATTCTCTTTTCTCCATATCTTGATCAGCATCTGCTGTTTTTTGACTTTTTAATAATAACCATTCTCAATGGCATAAAATGGTATCTCATTGTGGTTTTGATTTTCATTTCTGTGATGATTAGTGATGATGAACTTTTTTTATGTTTGTTGGTCACTTGTATATCTTATTTTGAGAAGTGTCTGTTTATGTCCTTTCGCCATGTTTCAATTTTTTTTTTTTTTTTCTTGTAGATTTGTTCAAGTTCGTCATAGATTCTGGATGTTAGGCCTTTGTCAGTTGCATAGTTTGGGAATAGTTTCTCCCATTCTATAGGTTGTCTGTTTACTTTGTTGATAGTTTTCTTCATTGCACAGGAGCGCTTTAGTTTAATAGTTCACACATGTGAGTTTTTGTTTTTGTTTAATTCCTTTTGAGTACTTGGTGATAAATTATTCACCAAAGCCTATATGTAGAAGGATTTTTCCTAGGTTTTCTTCTTGAATCTTTATAGTCTGAGGTCTTACATTTAAATCTTTAATTCATCTCTAGTTAATTTTGGTGTATGTTGAAATGTCGGGCCGGTCCATTTTCAACGTCCTGCATATGGCTAGCCAACTCTTCTAGCATCATCTATTGAATGAGAATATCATTCTCCATTGCTTGTTTATGTCAGCTTTGTTAAAGATCTGTGAAAAATGATGTTGGTAATTTGATAGGAATAATGTTGGGTTTGTCAATTGCTTTGGGCGATATGACCATTTTGATATTAATTATTCCAATCTGTAAGCATGGACTGTTTTTCCATTTATTTGTCATCTCTGATTTCTTTCAGTAGTGTTTTGTAGTTTTTGTAGAATTATTTCACCTAATTGGTTAGATATATTCCTAGGTATTTTATTTTTATATGTGGCTATTTTAAATGGAATTGTCTTTTTGATTGGGTTTTCAGTTTGCATGTTATTGGTATATAGAAATGCCACTGATTTTTCCATATTGATTTTGTACAAAATTTTCCTGAAAATTTACTGAAGTCACTTGTCAATTCTATGAGCCTTTTGGTGGATTCTTGGGTGTTTTCTAGGTATACAGTCCTTTTGCCAGCAAAGAGATAGTTTGACTTCTTTTCCTGTTAGGATGCCTTTGATTTCTTTCTCTTGTCTGATTGTTCTAGCTAGGACTTCTAGTACTATGTTGAATAGGAATGGTGAGAGTGGGCATCCTTGACTTGTTTGACTTCTCAAGAGGAATGCTTCCAGTTTTTGACCATTCAGTATGATGTTGGCTTTGGGTTTGTTATTAATGACTGTTACTATTTTGAGGTATGTTCCTTTGATACCTACCCTGTCATGAGGTTTTATTATGGAGGGATTTTTAATTTTATTAAAAGCTTTTTCTGCATCTAGTGAGAATATCTCTATGGTTTTTGCTTTTAATTCTGGTAATGTGGTGAATCATATTTATTGAGTCGCATATGTTGAACCAGCTTTGCATCCCAGAAATAAAAGCTACATGTTTGTGGTGTATTGACTTTTAATATGCTGCTGGATTCAGTTTGCTTGAATATTAAGGGTTTTTGCATCTATGTCCATCAGGGTATTGGCCTTGATGTTTCTTTTTTTTTTTTTTTTTCTTTTGATTTTTGCCAGATTTTGGTGTCAGGCTGATTTTGGTTTTGTGAAATGAGTTAGGATGAGCCCCTCCTCCTCTATTTTTTGGAGTAGTTTCACTAGGATTGGTGGGAGTTCTTCTTTGCACATCTGGTAGAATTTGAGTATAAATCCATTTGGTCCAAGTGTTTTTTCAGTTGGTAGTTTTATTATTACTGATTCAATTTTAGGACTTGTTATTGGTCAGGGAGAGTATCATTTTCTTCCTGGTTCAATCCTGGGAGGTTGTGAGTTTGTGGAAATGTATCAATTTACTGTAGATTTTCTAATCAGTGTGCACAGAGATATTCATTACAGTCTCTATATATCTTTGACATTTCTGCATAATCAGTTTTAATGTTATGTTTGTCATTTCTGATTTTACAGTTTTTTGGATCTTTTCTTTTTTTTTTTTTTTTTTTTTTTTTTGGTATTTTTAGTAGAGTCAGAGCTTCACCATGTTGGTCAGGCCGGTCTTTCTTGAACTCCTGACCTCATGATCTGCTTGCCTCGGCCTCCCAAAGTGCTGGTAATAAAGGCGTAAGCCACCACGCCTGGCCCTTTTTGTTTTGTTTTGTTTTGTTTTTTCATTCAACTTAGTGTTCTATTTAGCTTGTTTACTCTTTCCAAGAACCAGCTCTTGGTTTCAGCTTAATGTTATAATTTTGCATTTCTGGATACTGTTTGTGAATGAGCCTACCCTTTTCCCATTCATATTCTTGGCCACCTTGTGGAAGATTATTTGACTACCTATTCATGGGTTTATTTCTAGGCTCTCTGTTCTCTTTCATTTTTCTAAATTTTGGAAAGGACATGTAGAAATTGGAACTTTTGCACACTGTTTTTGGGACTAAAAAATTGCATAGCTGCTATCGTAGACAGTAAGAGGGTTCCTCCAAAATTTTAACATAGAACTTCCATAAAACTTTTCATATAAAAATTCTACTTCTAGTTATTTATACAAATGAATCAAATTCAGAACCCAAGAAGACATTAACCCTCCCATGTTCATTATAGTGCTATTCATAATATGTAAGTATGGAGACGGTCTAATTCTTTAACACATTAAAAGAAGGAAATTCTGATTTATGTAACAATATTGATGTACTTTGTAGATATTGTATGAAGTGAAATAAGATAATAAAAAAGATAAATAATACATGGTTTATCTTATGTGACATATCTAAAATAGTGTTATTCACAGAATTAAAGAGTAAAATGGCATTGCCAAGGGATGGGAGGAGGGGGACATTGAAAGTTGCTAACTGATAGGCATAAAGTTTCTGAAGAAAGATGAACAAGTTCTAAAGATCAGCTGCACAACATTATACCTACAGTCAAGACTACAGTATGTTATACACTTAAAATGTTTAAGAGAGTAGATATCAAATTATGTATTTTACCACAATAAATTATTTTAATAAGAAAAAATATTAGTGCTGCTTTATTTCTGTTCCTTAAACTAAAGAATTTCAGCTAAAATCTATTACAATCTACATAAAATCAACCTAAGACTTTAAGAAGTGCAGAGACATTCACATTCTGGAGGAGGACTGTAGGACATGAGAAAAACATATAGCTATCAGTTCTTTAGAGCTTTGTTGTTGCTTTTTTAAAAATATTTTTTGCCTCATAGATCATGCACTATATGGTACACTCTCCAGAAACTTGAAAATACCAATGGGAACAGACAAAAGAAATGTCTGCTCTCTCTAGGCGCAGAATCCGGAAAGTGGCAACCTAGCAAGACAGACAACAATTGTCCTGCTCCTGCCAAACACCACATAAAATGCTGCAGCCCTAACCTACCCCTGTCATTAAAGATCAAGTAGGGAGTCTGGGCTTCTGCCTTTATCAGGCTATCATGAAGTGCTCCAAACCTCCTTATTGTGGTGGTATGATGAAAACCAAGTGAGGAGCCTAGACTTTCATCCCTACCGAGTGGTAATGATTGCAGCCATCCACACTGTGACAAAGAACTCCTACTGGAAAGTGAGAAAGTCAGGACTTTTCTCACAAGCTCAAACCCCAGCAGTATCAGTGGAGATATCTGTAGAGCATTAATGAGGCTTCCATCCCCCATTACCAGGATGGTATCAGCAGAAACCTCACGGGAAAACTGACCTATCACCTCTTCCCAGCTGTAATGAGAAGCCCTGTTCCCCAGGGGTTTCAATGCAAGACAAATTTGGAACTTAAAACTTCAATGCTAACCTGCCATTAATCTGTCATTATCTTTATTCCCTATTTGAGCAGAGTCAGACATGACGTACAAAAACACATTTAAATAAGACTAGTAGTTCCCAAATAACACCCCAAATGTTCAGGTTTAAATTGAAATTACTTACATGAAGTACCAAAAAATCTCAACTGAACTGAGAAAAGATCATCAAAATATGCCAATAAGAAGGTAATACAGTTGCTAGAATTATCTGACAGAGATTGAGAAAGAGCCATCAAAAACATGCTTCATTGAAAATTACGAACACGTTTGACAATAAAGAAAAAACTCAAAGTCTCAATATGACAAGTTAGACTGATTGCTAAGTTACAGGTAACAGTTCTCACAGTGTACTTCTACTCTCATTTATAACACCAACTGCAACTTCAGGAGTTTTCCAAACCCCCCTTCAATTTTAATAATTCACTTGAAGGACCCACGGACATCACTGAAGATTATTTCACTTACAGTTATAAGTAATTACAAGAAATTGATACATATTAAAGTCAGCCAAAGGAAGAAGTGTGTCCCTCACAAAGGCATGATTGATTATTTGACTGCCCATATGATCGATCTTAGTCTCCAGGTCAATGGATACTGTGTGAACCAAAGCTCCCACACTACATCACATTGTTTGTCTTTCTGGTATGGGTTTCCCTCATCCTAAATATTATCTGATGTGTCTAGCCTCTCGCATAAATAACTATGTAGACTATCTTGAATAACTCAAATCTTCCAACAAAGCAAAAACACTACTATCATGCAAGCCAGAGATTACCTCGTTGAGCTGAACACAAAGGCCATACCTGCTGTGGACAAGGTTAATTTTTTAAAATCAAGCAGTCAGCAAAGAAATACATGTTATTAAAAAAAATGCCAAATCGAGGTGGTAAAAATAAAAATTGTAAATAAAACAAAACAAATGATAAGCTCAACAGAAGAATTAATAAGACAAGGAAAGGAATCATTTAATTGGAAGGTAGAACAATAGAAATTATCCAATCTCAATAGCAGTGAGAAAATATTCTGAAAGAAAATAAATAGAGCCTGGGGAACCTGCAGTACTCTAACAAAGCATCCAACTTTCTTGTCATCAGAAGCCTGCAAGAAGAGGAAAATGAATTTGCTAAAAATTGTTCAAGACAAAATAGCAGAGAATTTTCAAAATTTGGCAAATAAATACATAAACCTAAAATCTGTGAAGTTGAAAGAATTCTAAATAGGATAAACACAAAGAAATCCACACCAAGACACATAACAGTCTAATATTTGAAAATACAAAGAAAATAAATCTTGAAAGCAACAAAGGAGAACCAACTTTTACCTATAGGTAGAAAATAATTTTAACAATTTTGATCAAATATTATGAGGATGAGAAGGAAGTGACATTTTTCAAGTGCTAATAGAAAATGTTAACTATGATTCAATATCAAACAAAATATCCTTCTGAAATTAAATGGATTTTAGTAGGTTTCCAATGAAGGAAAACTAGATATTTTTGTCACTAAAGACCTCCCTAAATTAATGACTAACAAAGTTCCCTAAACAGAAAGAAATAACAAAAGGTTAAAAAAACAAAAATGGATAAATAAAATCAACTTTCATTTTCTCATGTGTTTTCTAAATTACATTTGATGGCCAAAGCAAACATTATAACATGGTCTAGAATGATCCTCAATACATGTAGAGGGAATATTTAAGGCAATTACATTATAAATGAATGAGAGTAAAGGAACTTAAAGGGGAGGCAAGTTTTCTATAATTTATTCATACTGGTAAAATACCTACACTCGTCTACCGTGATAAGTTTTGTACATATAGTGTAATACCTCAGGCAGCCATTTAAAACAAATATATACAAAAGGATACACTCTAAAATACTACAGGTAAATAAAATAAAATTTTAAGGAAATTTTATGCATAGAAAAGCAGGACCAAAAGAAAACAGAAAGCAAAAACAAGGAATGACAAAAGAAAAAAGTAAAATGGCAGACTCAAACCTTAACATATCTAAAATTACATGAAGTGAAAATGGTTTACTTTATTTATGGCAGTCAAAAACTAGAAACAACCAAAATGTTCCTCATTATATAAATTAGTAAACAAAGTGTATTGCACATACCATCAATTTATATTCATCAATAACAAGAATGAACATTTTGCATGTATATTGGTACAAACAATAACTTTGTTGTATCTTGAGGACATTATGATAAGTAAAACAAAAAAAAACAATCTCAGAAAACCATATATTGTCTGATTTCATGTGTATTACACTTTCAAAATTAAAAAGTTATGAAGATAAAAACAATTGGGTAGTGTTTGCCAGGGGTTAGGTACAGCTGGAAGTGGAGGGATTGGTTTAACTGCAAAGACGTGGAACTGAGCATGTATTTGTAATGATAGAATAGTACTGATCTTGACTGGGTCATAACTATACACACAAATTATGCCTATTAATTTCCTGTTTCTGATATTGTGCTTTACTGATGTAAAATATGATCATTAGTAGAACCTGGATGAGAGGTACACAGGATTATCTCTGTACTATTTTTGTAGCTTTGTAGGAATTGTTTTTATTTTAAAATAAAATGTTAAAGACAGCTTAGCACTAAATAGCGATGTGTTACATAAAGGTTTTTAATATTTACATACTATGGCTAACACAATGACTTCTAATTAGTCTTTGAAAAACCAATTGGAGTTAGAATTTGTTCATACTATAATTTTGAATAGTTAATAATGAATGCTTTGTTAAGCAATTTATTTATCAATTCATTAAACATCACAAATCCTCATAGGTGGCTACTTTATTACTTGTGAGAGTACATAACTTCCCTCGATTTCTTAATGTTCCTGTAAAACATCTTACTTATTATCCTAAAAATGTACCATAAGTATTATATCTATAGCATTTTTCCCTATTTTGGAAATGAATTTCTCTGATCTAACAGGATACTAAATCGTATTTTATCACCACGAGAAGTCCACATAGTTGGAGCTCACACTCAGTTTCAGGCTTAAACCCCAAAGTGCCAGAAAGACTATAACAGCTATATCTACAGAAGCGCACATCTGAAGGTTCTGAATTTGGATACACCTCTAGGTTGTGAAACTGTAATGTAAAATGTGAGACACATGGAGTTATCTGGTTCCTAGAGAGATTTTATTAATATACCAAACACGTAAAATTAGGATTTAGGCCCATTAGACCCTTTCAAGTAGGCAGTGGGCAGGTGCTCTTTCCCTTTTGTGTGCAGAAAAATTATTTTCTCCTGTCCCCAGGTAAAAGGCATGTTGGGTTATTTGCGGAAGAAAAAGCAAATGGCATCAACCCTTCTTATGTCACCACAGCGGTAAAGATTAGGGAAAAGGAGGGCTGACACATTATTTACTGGGAGTACTACGTGAACTCATTCAAGATAAAATTAGCAAAATGAGCAGTACAAACCCAACACTATTCCACTTTACAGAAGAGGAAACTATATCACAGATAGGACAAAGAGCTGTCTCTTAAGTCAGATGGTTGCTGAGTGACACTGCACAGACTAAAGCCTAAATAGCTCAGCTTGAGAGTCTGTTCATTGAGCCACTATTCCATAATGGAGAAAGGAGAAAAAATAAGTTTAACTGATCACAAGGTGATAGTAGATAAAGTGTCATAACTATTTCTCACAGCAGATGTATTTTACTGGAAAGATTGTACACTTTATATGCAAAGCAAATTTTATCTTGTTTTCATTGAGAGATTCCTTGGAGAATTTTATTTAGACTGATGAAAATTCAATATTCATTTTAATAATTTAAAATAAGAAAATAGAGCATTAATAATTACTGCTTTTTGTTAGGGACAGAGACTGGGTTGACAAAACAGTGTAGAAAGAAAGGAAAGTCAAGACCTCAGTTGACAAAGCTATACAAAGAGACCTGGGAATATCACGTTTAGGATTACAAACAGTCTTTTGGGGTTCTCAATATAATTATGTTTTCTTCATTATTTTTCAAGAGTGTTAATTGCCTCCTAGTAATTAACTTCCCATGTGACTGTCAAGAAATGTAATCAATAGTAAAAGCAGAGGGACCAAGCTGTCATTGTTTCTGTGACCAATATCTTTTTCTCACCCTTGGCAAGGTGTTTCTGTTTTAATAAAATGAACAGGTGCAGATGTGGGAGATTTCTCCAGAAAGCCACTAGCTAAATCAGTTCATCTCATAGTTCTGAAATTAAAATGTAGCCAATCAGAACTTTGAAATATAATTGACTCATTTTCCAACTTAAATATATTATGGGCCTCCTGCTAGTGCTGCACCTGGCAAATCTACTTATTAAAGTTATGAAGGAAAGAGTTTGCTGAGACATTTTAAATATTATGCTGACATTGTAATAAAAGAAAGGAGAAAGGTAGACGTGATCTAATTCTACTGATGTCTGCTCAGTTTAGAATATACTGTTATTTCTATCAAGCTGATAATCAAATTTCATTCATGGAAATATTTCAAATAACTCTGTATAAAATAAAACCTACTGAATTTAAATGCATTACCTCCCTTATCGTTCTTCAATTTCTCTTGACTTTTTTCATTACTCAGATATTGTTTTATCATTTAACTCACCCAATTTGTTTAATATTTCTTTTCTAGCAAGTCTGTTTCCTTTCTTCCCTGTAGTGGTTGCCTGTATATTTATAGGTACTTACGTAAGTGATGGGTAGAGGCTGTAAGAAAAATGGACTTCAATTTCTATCACTCTGCTGGCAAAACAGTCATGTATGCTCTGAGATGTGATTAATCTTCATCAGCAAGCAGTAAATACATAGAACCATTATTTAGGTTTTTAGCATCAACATTTTTACCTAATCCGTTAGATTGCTTTCTCTACTCTTCTAGATCCTATACAGTAATAAAACATTGAAGTTTTGATTGGCAAAAACGTGCATTTGTAAAGTGTGGCATTACAACTAGCTTATACAAAAACAGTTGTACTGGTTAAGTATATTTAAACTGCAAATGGTTATAACACTAATAATAATAACAACAACATAAACTAATATTCAGAAAGAAAAATCAACATATATTGAAAGGCAGATGAGTTAAAAATATAAACATAATAAATACAGAGAAACATATTGTGTACCAAAGCAGTCATCTATGATATCCTATCTTTCTACATGATTTAGAAATTATACTATGTGCAAAACCCTTGGGAAAAATGTGTTACAGAATTTATAATATTTAATCATTTAGAATGAAAATATGATGCAAATACAGTGTCTTGGTATCCAGGGGCTCCAGGACCCTGAAAGATACCAAAATTCATGGATGCTTAAGTCTCTTATATAAATGGCATAATATTTGCATATATCTGACCCAAATCCTCTTACAAGCTTTAAATCATCTCTAGATTATTTATAATACGTAATACAACCTAATGCTATGTGAATAATTGTTATACTGTATTGTATAGGAACAATTACAAGAAAAAAGTGTGTATGTGAACGGTACAGATGCAATCACTTTTTTAATTTTCTATTTTCCACCTGTAGCTGGTTAAATCCACAGATATGGAACAGTTAAGGAGGGCCAACTGCAATGCATGTGATACAACATTCCAATTTGTTTGACATTACATCATAATGCATTAGGAAAGATTTATTCCCAAGAGAACTTAGGTAAAATTAGCCTAGATTGTCAAATTAATTACAAATTTTAGTTCTATTTTTAGAGCTTATGGGGTACTAGTATTGTAAATATCGGATTGTAGAGTTTGCTAACAATACATGCTCTTTCTTTTTTTCAATAATTTGGTAAACTATTTTACCTTATTTGTTTAAAGAATACATTTAGATTTTCTTTATCACTACATAATCTTTTCTTTCCTGACTACTACAGAAATTGTGCTAGAAGTGGGTGCTTCCGGGCCGGGCGCGGTGGCTCACGCCTGTAATCCCAGCACTTTGGGAGGCCGAGGTGGGCGGATCACAAGGCCAGGAGATCCTGGCTAACATGATGAAAACTCGTCTCTACTAAAAATACCCCCCCCCCCCAAAAAAAAAAAAGAAAGAAAGAAATTATCCAGGCGTGGTGGCAGGCGCCTGCAGTCCCAGCTACTCCGGAGGCTGAGGCCGGAGAATGGCGTGAATCCAGGAGGCGGAGTTTGCAGTGAGCGGAGTCCTCGCCTCTGCACTCCAGCCTTGGCGACAGAGTGAGACTACTTCTCAAAAAAAAAAAAAAAGAAGAAGAAGAAGTGGGGTGCTTCCATGACAAACCAACAAGCAAAACCATGATTTTGGCCTAGTACTCAATTGGAGATGTAGCAAAAAAATCTGTCACCTCATGTTATCCTGTGGTAATACTGTCATCTGCAGTTACTTGCAAGGGAGGGCATTTGCCTCATGCAATTTTAGCTCCATAGAAAGAGGTTGAGAAGCAAAGCCTTTGTGTTTTGGGTTGATGATTAATGGCTATGTTTGGCCATGCGTTAAAAGAAAGAGATGAGCTCTCTGGTACATGAAACAGACAAAGTCAGAGATTTCATTTCTCCAGAGTTAAAAGAGCTAACTGCTTCTTGACCCCAAGCAGTGAAAGTAAGAATGAGAAAGCCTAAGGGACACATGTTCTGCAAAAGATCACAATATGGGTGTGGTCTCCATTTAAAACCTTGAAAGCTTTAACATAGCCAGTCCCTTTAAGTTTAAGAGTAGCAGAGAGGAAAAAAAGGTAAAGAAATGTAGCAGATCCAAGAACTATATCTGCAAAATAACTGGAAGTGGGGTTGTTAGTAAAGGGCCATGAATAAAAAGAACCTCCCAGAAAGTAAAGCTATTTCCAAGTTTTTTTGATTGTTAAATTAATTATAAATTTTGGTTAAATCCACTTCCAAGGTACTTTTCATGTACCTGTCACATAAGGTTTCAGGATGGCTACTAATAGTGACTTTGTATCTCCCATTTGTGTCGTTTACAAAGGGTTATGTTTATTGTGGTTATTCTATTCCTCCAACATTAATATTGGTATTGGAGGCAAATAACTTGTCTTTTAAATTTTATATTATTATCAACTTGCAGGCCAATTGGAGCCATATCTGAAATTGATTAACACTAGCCCACATTTCTCAACAAACTTGGCCTTTGCATTTGATACAGTGATGGGACAGTTGGGTCATCTTTCCCAGGGAAGTGTGGCGTATGTTCTTTATGTGGAACAATGAGAGGAAAGGAATATTTGATGTCATCAGGGTGAGACAGAATGCCCACCAATTATTATACTCACTCCTTTATTTTTTTCTAGCTTTCTTGTAGTTAGATGGTGCAATGTGTTAAGTTCTGAAAAATAAAGGGTGAATGCAAGTAAAGGGCATCATTTATGGGCTGAGACAGTTAAAAACAAACAAACAAACAAACAAAAAAAAACATGTTAGTCTCTCTTCCCCTGCTGTGACAACCAGGAAGGCCTTATGTTCCAGGGCATGCAGTTAGAATATAGAGCCTCCATGATTCAAGATCCTACAGAGGCCAACACTGATCCACTAAGGCATGTAATGTGAGAAAGAAATAAATTGTTTTAATCATCTAAGGGATGTTGTGTTACTTCAGCAGAATGTAGCATCTCCAGAAAGTTACAAGACATGTGACAGATGTTGATATATGATTGATTGATAGATAGATAGATAGATAGATAGATAGATAGATAGATGACAGATTTCTGTTATGCTTTTCATGTCCTACAAGGAGTAAAACATATGTAATAATGTATTCTTTTTAAATATACAATAACATGAAGAAATTTTTAGTTTTTAATATATTAAGAATCATTTCTAAACCTATTGACTGTGTATGCTTGTACAGAGAAGCAGCAACATTTCTGGGTAAGGTCTAATGTTTCCATGGTCTCCAATGTAAATAAAAATAACATTCCTGGAAATTGAGAGTCTAGTTTTTAGGATGAGTTAAGTAATGTGTTGTGAACAAGTAAAACTCATTGATGTGTAAAAATAACTGTATTTTCATTTTAGTTATTTTTATTGTGCCCCAGTCTATGAAAGAACACAAGACTCCTTTAAGTAATGTATTTTTGGTAAATCACTATTATAATGTTTGCACAATAGTGAAGCATTATTTTATTGAACATTTATTTGGAAGCTAAAAATGTTGGTTCTACTCTAGATCAATCCCTCTGATAACAATTTTGCTCGCTTTGCAATTTGCTATTTCAATTTAATATTGCCAGTGGTGTTAGACCTGCTATTACATTTATTGCCTAGATTACTACTGAAAATATTGTTGCGACAAAGGAATAATATTGCCATGATTTTATTATTAGAACACTTTTCTGATACACAATGCCAGGAATCTACAAAGCATCAGGCTCTCAGGCCATGCAGTATCATTTATAACTTTTATGACTGGCTCACAGCGTTCTCCACAAAGGATAGTAATGGTGATTTTCAGAGCAATGGTCAGAGAAGCTCACCTCTACAGCATATAGAATAAATATGATTCCTCAATTTTAATCTGTGGTGGCATATTTCAGGGGAAAAAATCACATGATAACTGTCAAACTTTTGTTTATCTACCTCTTGAAATTCCAAGACAATCTGTAGAAAAAAGCAAGATTATTGAGAGGATCCACAGCTGTAAAATATGAACTAACATATGATTTTCTCCTTATTATGTTAGGTGGTTTGAAAAATGAAACATTGCATATTAAACTCTTAGGAATATCACAAGTTGCCTTTTCTTTGATTAGGGAGCATACTATAAATACTATGAAATTGGTGCTGCTTTTTATTATATTATTTCAATGTTATTATATATAAAACTATACAGATATTTAAAAAATTTGGTACATATTATTAAATTCTAAACAAAATATGTAAACTTCGAGTTTTGCCGTTTTTACATATAGACAGGCTAACATATATAATATCTCATATATATCATATTTATGTGTTTATAATCCAATGTACATGTGCATGTGTGTACATGTGTGTGTGTGTATATACGTATGTATCTATATACTCAGAAGAACTACATTTTTCAGTTTTATATTTTTTCTATCCATCAATTCAATATTACTTTCCACAGAGAACTACATAGTAGAAAATAAGACACATTAACCATGAGGCAGAGTAGGTATCAATTTAGATGTTCGAGAAAATGTTACCACTTTGAAGCTAAGTTACCTTGACAATAAAAGGGAGTCAACAGAGCAGAGCTACTCTTACTTACTTCATGGGACTAATGAGGATTTTAACTGAAGTAACGTATAAATTATAAAGTGACTTACAAACATGAAAGGTGATTATTTTATTATTCTTTGCAGCCGTACTTCTCAACATGTATCAGGAGAAAACTGCTGGTCCCTTAGATACTTTCAGGAAGTCCACAAGATCAAGCCTCTTATTATAATAAAATAGAGATGTTGTTTCATTCAATTTTTATTTTTATTCTTTAAAAAGTATACAGAGGAGAGGTCTAGAATCTACATGGTGTGTAATACTGTGGAAAATTGAATAAAGAAGCAGATATGAGAAGCCAACTGTTTTCTTTTATGCCAGACATGAAAGAGGTTTGCAAAGTTTGAAACAATGCTTATCTCACAAAAAAATTGAGAGGGGGAATATAGTTACATTCACAAAAGTGTGTTATTTTTGTGTATTTCATTCATAAAGTATGTTACTTATATGAAATGGTTTACATTAATAAATACGTATTTAATATCATACATGCCTATAAAATATCTTCACAAACAAAAGCTCTTTGGAGTCTTCAATAATTTCTAAGAATGTAAAGGGCTCTTGAGATAAGCAGTTTAGGAATTATTGCTTTAAAGAATTCCATTCTTGCTCTTTCTTTCTCATTTTCAATGACAACTATCTGCATGTGACATCAGTGAAGTGGTGGTGCCAATGATGCTTCAAGGGTGTGAGGAGATGAAGACTGCTGTATCTCCCTTTCTCTTGACTTTTTCCTCTTGGTTACAATGCAGCTGCTCCAGCTTTGGGTCTGCATTTTACCCCAAAGGACAGAGGAAAGCTCAATGAGGAATAAGGACAAGATCTAAATCTTAAACTGAAAACATTAGCCATGATACATTCCTTCCCCCACATACAGATTCTTGCTTTTGTCTCATTGGCCAGATGGTTGCTATGTATACACCAGATGCTGCAAGTAGTTTTATATCTGGATCCATTGCTATCCACAACAGAATCAGTGTTCCGGTTGTAATGAGTGAAGAATGTGTGTAATAGAAAACTAGCCGCAGCTGCATTACTTGATTTGTTCATCTGTTTTTAAACAGGAAAATAAAATAACCAAAAGTATGATAGAAACAAGGGATTTTAAATGGAAATTAGTGCTCACATGAAGATATAGAGAAGATGAAGGAAAGGAAGAAGTTAGAAAGAATACTGGAGAAACATTCTTAATCCACTTAATCTCAAAGCCCTGGCATGGATAGAAAACCTAGTTTGTAGACAGGTCCAAGAGGTTGCATGCATCTGGCCACTGTGAAGTGGAAACCTTGGGGAAGTATTTGGAAGCTGCTATGTCTGGGCATGCTGCCATTTCTGTGGAAGCTGCTGTATCTGTTCGTGAGAGCCACCATGTCACTGCATTTTGGGAAAGACTATGTTCGATTGTCATGCGTTCATGATCATAAACTTCTGAGAATGATGGCTTCCACTTCCTGTCAGCCTTCCATGTCCCACATGACTTTTTCTCACTGATAAAGTCTAAATGGGAATTTCTCAAGGAGGGGGCTTTGGGGAGAAACGTACCAGCTTCAGACTATTGGCAATGGTGCCAAGTTCATAATAAACAAGTTAGCACAGCTGCCAATTATCTGTAAATTATTAATGCCACGGTCTGAGATGTTTTAATTTGAAATCAATAAACTAAACATGACCAATTAGAAGCATCACATATAGTTTTTATTCAATAAAGTTCATTTTCTGGCAAATTTAAGTAACATGAAAAATGTGTGGAAGAGTATAACAAACAGCACATTTGGTTAATTCATTCCAGAGGAAAAATGTCTTCAACAACTAAGAAATATGGTAAATCATTTATAAACATAACATGATAAAAATAAAGAGTATAACATCTCTTATTACATAAAAGCCAATATTTAAATATTTGAGGGAAAATTTAACTCATATATAAGGAGTTATCCCCATTTGTCACCCAAATCACTGATATTGACTTATTAAAAATTTAATCGTAATGTTTTTATTTTTCATCTAGTAGGCAGTTCCATTATATGTAAAACTACTGCAAGAAAAAAAGACTGTTTTAAATTTATTTTTGAGATAGGATCTTGCTCTGTCACCCAGTGGGAGGGCAGTGGTGCAATCATAACTCACTGTAAACTCAAACTCCTAGGGTTAGATGATTCTCTCACCTCAGCCTCCTGAGTAGTTGGGACTACAGCGACAACTGACTAATTAAAAAATATATATAGAGAGAGTTGGGGTCTTACTATGTTGTACCAGCTAGTCTCAAACTTCTGATGTCAAGCAGTTCTCCTGCCTTGGCCTCCCAAAGTATTGGGATTAGCGTGAACTACTGAGTGTGGCAAGAAGACAACATTTTTAAAAATCAGATTATAGCTGAATGTCATAGAGCAAAATAACTGACGGGTTTCCCATTCTTCCTAGTTGTGTGTAGAGATACTTGATGTGGCTAGTGGATAATATATTTTATGCTTGTTCTTAACTTTCCTAATAGTTAAATAATATGTGAATTAGTATTACTTTAATAATTATACATTTTCATTTAATGTATATAACACTTCAGTAGCAACATAATATGAAAGACAAATTATGGATGAAATTTCTTAGTTTAAGTACTAATTCAACTTTTCTGTAGATCTTTATTCATAAGGAAATCACTAAGCTTATTTGTCCTCCATTTACATTGACTGTTGAAAAGGAATAAAAACTGCTGCAAAAATTAACAACTGGCCTACGAGAGGAGAGTAGTGGCAAGCAAGTGCTTTTCCTGTTTAAAAGAAAGAGTATTTTTCCTTGAAGGTATTATTACTTGCTCTTTAAAGGGTGTGAAGTGTTTTCCACCAATTCTCTCTCCATTAGATGTGGATCAATATACCTTTGGCTATTTAGTACAAGCAACCAAACAATCAAAAACAACAATATGATTGTGCATGTATGCTAATTTCTTTATGTCCAATAAAGAAACGGGGAACTATGGGTGGCATCTGGTCAACCACACCGACCGCTTAGGCCAAGGGGAAAATCCCTCCTCTGAGATTATCTCTCACCACTTCACTCTAGTTCTGGATTCCTCATCTGCCAGTGGGTACATGGTTTCATTTGAATTTCAGTCTCATAGACAAATATTGCTTGTGTGCTCAGCAGCTTTTTCCAGGCATTATGTAGCAGGCATCACACTTGGAAAAATTTACTCAACATATCTAAGTCATGGTTATTGTTTCAGTACAACAGACATTACTATAACTATAGCTATAACATTAGCTATAACTAAGATATAGAGTTAAGAGTGTTAAGGGCCTATAAGAATGCTTAAGACTTAAAAGGTACTGAATGTAAATTTTGTTTTGCAGTCATGAATATGTACTACTAATTTTGCTTATAACCAATGATCACAGGTTATTGCAGGATATTTTGACTAATAAGTCATCAACCTGCAATTTACACACATTGTAATTTTTCCACCTAAACTTCATTTGACATTTTCTCATCCATAAGTTAAGAAATGTATCTACATTTTTATCTTGCACTTTTGCTTTCAACCTGAATTCTCTGTATTCATGTTAGTATTAAGGCTTAGAACTGTAAAACATATCTTATTTCAACTGTTTTTTACCCACATGAGTTATTCGTGGTCCATAAGATACAAAAACTGGCTTCACGTTTTATATGACTAAGCTCTAACTGCTTTTCCACATGAACTATTCTGTAGATGTTTCTATTTAGGTTCAATCACTTCCTTCTGGAACTTGTTAATTGGTTACAACATTTAAGAAATGGATACTTAATTTGTAGTATATGTAATATGCTGTCTTATGCTTTTGGAAATGGAAAATACAAAGAAAAATGAAACATTCTCCTGACCCTCGGAGAAATATACAATTATTTTTCCTTTTCCTCAAGTCTATTATTTACCTAATTTTTTTCTCTCACAGGTTGGTATGTCAATAATCCTATAATTCAAATTCATTTCACACCACATCTCAACAAAACCAGACTGTCCTACCTCATGGTTATTACAAGATTGAATGTGATAATGTTTATGAAAAGTCTACCAAACCAAAGCACTCTTTAAGTGTAGGGAATAATAGTTTTATTTTCCTGTCAACTCTACAAGAATTTACATTTATTAAGGCAGGAGCCTTGCTTTTTTCAGACTTGGTTTGCTTTGGGCTTTAATTAATAACTGTGTCACTTTGAACAGCTTGCTGAAACTTACTTAGGGAAATTTTCTCATCAGCAAAATGTAGATTATAATAGTACCCACCTCCTAGGACTGCTGTAAGGATTAAATGGGATAATCCATGTAATGTGCTGAACACAACACATATGGAAACATTAAATTATAGAAGAAAAATAATAACAGTTATTTATCACTAATTATATGAAAGACATTTTATTAATTTTTCATAGTAATTATATAATTTCAACAAAAAATTCCTGATAAAGTTGCCATTATTATAACAATAATAATTATTATTACCATGGTTTTAACACTGAACTAGCACAGTGACTGGTACACAGTAGACATTCCACAAATATTTGTTAAAATCTTGTTGAACTACAAACTATAATTGCCCTTGAGGCTTCAGTTAGCTGCATCAGTCAGCATTCTTGTAGGAACAGAATCTGACTGCAGCAGAAAGGAATTTATTTAAAGACATTGGATTGGATAGTTCACAGAATCAACAAGAGGATTGGAGATGCTGGCTCAGATGCTATGCCAGGAACTAGCCTGAAATCACAATAGCGGAAGTAGTCTCTTGAGGTCATCAAGCAGCAAAAGTATTGCAGCTGGCACATCTGCCACACTAATATAGATCACTGAAGTCGTCATTATCGATAATGTCACCAGATAAATCATTTTTTGCAACTTCCAAGATTTGTACATCTTTCTTATTAAGGGGATATGAAGAAGCAGTCATTTGTTCTTCATTTGGAAGAGGATATCCAAATGTGCATACAATCACCAGACTCTCAATATAAATAACGTTTATTTTCAGTCCTCATGCACACCTAAGGTATGGGCCAGAAGCTAGAATACCTGCTACTTGTGTTTTTTTTTACATATTTCACATTTCATATTTTTCAGTAGTATGTCATTAACAAAGTATGTCCTGTGGCACAGTGAGATAATCTATATCCTTGTAAAATAAATTGTAGCACAGATGCTGAGAAACTACTTAACCCCAGAATACAATGAGAGTGTTTAACTCTTGTGACTGACATGTGAAAGAAAAATTGTTCCTGATATTCTCTGTTTACAGTTATAGAGAAAACAATTTATACCAGAGAGGAAGCATTATCCCCGGTGCCAAGAATCATGCCACTGGTAAAGCTACCACATCAGGAATAGCAGTTTTAATTAGAATGACTCTATGTTGAAGCTTTAGCCAACATATTGAGTTAATTGGAGATGGAATATGAATACTCTCTTCACAATTTTCAAGTACTGCATGCATCCCAAATTCCTGTAATTGTGTCAAGCATGAAAAACAAGCAGTGTGACTCTAGATTTATACTTTTAGCAGAAACAGGAAGTTTCGCTTTGTATTTTTGCCTTAATTGATCTTACTCCATAATAGCTTATGAAGTCAATGTTCTTCTGTTACAATTTTTTACTCGAATAATTGGAAACTAAACATCTTATGGGTTGCAGTCCTTACTGGCCTAATGAGAAGAGCATATAGGGGAAATTGAATTTATTACCTGATTTTTATAAGACCACACTCTGATTTCCAGAGTATTGTAGTATACCAGAGCCCCAGAACTTATCATTCACTATTCAAGTTGAATATTTGCCCTACTTAGTAACCTGTGATACAAGAGATCTGGTTTTAGAAATGATTCAGGAATGATTCAGGGCTGAGAATTTGATAGGACAGCTTTCTTTTCATGATGACTTCAACCAGGCCTTTATTGCCAGACCTATGTCTTTTGTTTGTTTGTTTGTCTTTGTTTTGTTTTGTGTTTTTTGTGTTTTTTGTTTTGTTTTGTTTTGTTTTTTTGATACAACTTAAATAGGACCTCAAGGCACTGGTCATGTATTTGTCAAGGGGCATGATCTGATTAGTAAACCCTAAAATTTCTACAGGTTAAACATTTGTAAGTAGCACATTGACCTTTCTGTGTATGACAATACCTACGTTCACTGTGACTCTGATGGCTGATAGTTGCTATTGGGCCTCAGTACAGAGGGCAATTATATCTTCATTGAAGTCAGAGCTGAACTTACTTCACACCGATTTTTACTCTGATGTCCCTATCCTATAGACAACTGCCAATACATTACTCGGAGATACTAGCATTCTTTTTACCAATGCATTTAATGCTTTTGCCTCCAATAAAAAAATGAGCAAATACTTGATAGTCTCTTGGAAAATTGTCCTTCTCTTAGAATATTTTTAATAAGTTCCCCTGGGGCATGATGGGCATAAGAATTGATTTCAGAGGGGCGGGAAAGCAAAAGTTCATGCTTTAGATTATTTTGAATCAATTCCAGTCATCCCACTTATATACCTTTCAGTTCTGAAGTTCCCATGCCTCTCCAATCATGGTTCTTCGTAACTTTAACATAACAGATCTGAAAGGAATTTAAATTCAATCTTGAGGTCAAAGTTTGTTTTGAAACCCTACAGCTGCAAGAGGTAAAAGATTTATTTAATGCAGTCTTTGAAAGTCTCACATTCATTCTGTACTTTGAATGGGTAGGAATTGGGGTGCTTTAAGCAATCCATCTCTATTAGTAGTAAATTCACCCAAAGTCTTTGAATTTTTCATGCTCTTCATTCAATTATATGCAGGCATATGGTTCCAAATGTCACTTCTGCAACACACATTTCATTCTAGGTGGGCAGAGGTGGAATTTCTGTTGTCAAAATTCCACTCTTAATACTAGTGTAGGTTTATAAAGGTTTTTGTCCCAGTCAGTAGGAAACAAACCACATATGCTCTCAATTTTCTTTAGAAGCTTTTACCAAACCACTTCTGGTATCTGTACCTGTATAAGCCCAGATTCTTCAATGTAAGTAAGACAAACAGGCTGTAGCTCACTTAATCAGATAAATTCAGGGATTTTGGATGACACATTCAAAATTGGATAAAGGGATTCTGGATGGCACATCAAATCACCAAGAGGAGTAGGGAAACCTACCCATGTGCTACACAGGAAACAGTAACAAATTTTTCATAGGCCTGGCACAATGGCTCACGCCTGTAATCCCAACACTTTGGGAGTCTGAGGCGGGCAGATCACCCAAGCTCAGGAGTTCAAGGCCAGCCTGGCCAACATGGTGAATCCCCATCTCTAGTAAAAATATAAAAAATTAGCTGAGTGTGCTGGCAAGTGCCTGTAATCCCAGCTACTTGAGAGGCTGAGGGGCGAGAGTCACTTGAATCCTGGGGGTGGAGGTTGTAGTGAGCTGAAATCACTGCCACTGGACTCCAGCCTGAGTATCAGAGTGAGACTCCTTCCAATAATAAAAAAAAAAGCATAAGACGTACTTAGTGAGATCAACATTGCTAACTACAATGAACACCATATTGAACTAACCAACTAACCACTGTCATTACTGCTGCAAACATTATCTCCTGAGAAAATTTCTCTAGACACCCTCTTTATCTTTGCATTAACAAGTTAAGATCAAAATCTGGGTGATACATCTGTTACTTCTAGTTTAAATGATACACCCACTCCCTCTGTAGCTGCAAGGTCACTAGGACAGTGAGGACCTGGGTTTTCCAGCTTCTAAGAGATAAGGCCCTATTTGAGTAATTTCTCAGACAGTTGAATGGGGTCATAAACAGGGCAATCCAATGAGGAACAGATTAATTGACTTGATGTATTGAAATGCTTTAATATAAAACATGATGCATCTTTCAGAGAAAAATAAAATAGTGAGAAAGGGCATACCTTACTTCTAGGAAGCTACTAAGGAATTAGAATCTGTTTCTGATTTACACCCTCATGTACCCATCGCTTTGTTGTCTCATAAAATTGGCCAGTTCACAAGTTATTGAACAGGCTTGCCATTTACTTTATGCAGCATTATAGTATTTTGTCAATTTCAGTGTAAACTCTATACCCACTGCTTATAGAATGATTTGAATAGACTTACAATGATGTGTGACCACTCAAAGTCGTATCAGTGATTTACTGTAGATGTTGGAAAATTTTGAAACCAATACAAATCATTGAAATAGTCCCTTAGAAATGTTAGGAGAAAAAAAGTTTGCAAAAATAAAAATCAACCAATTCTAGTAAGGGTTATAGCGTTGATCAAAGTTTGTGTATTAGTAGTGCTCCCTGGAGAAGCAGATATCATTTTAGCGCTTGGTAACTTTCTGCTATTCAGGACACTGATTGCCTGGAATTTCTCTATCTCAATTTTTCTTGCCATGAGTCTTTCTTCTTGCTCACATTCCCACTTCATATCGTGCCAATTTTGTATCTTACTGACTTAAAGTCAGTATTTGTATAGTGTCAAGGTTTTTGATTAACTTATTTGCTAGAATTTTTGTGTTTTTTTGCCACTGAAAATCAGAAGACAGAGGAACTCATATTCCAGGAAAATGTGGTTCTCAAGGAACAAGAAATAGCTTTATTAGAGGGTGTTCTGGTTGGGCAATAACATTGAAAACGTAGTTTCATACTTATTTGTCAGCTTTGGAGTTAGTACTTAGTATTGAGTCTAAACCAACTGTAGACTAAACAACAACAAAACACACACACACACAACAAATAAAAACCCAGCCAATGAAACAGAGCATACTTGCTATGTGTTCATGTATAGAAAGGCCCAAAGTTTTGCATTTAGTTTAAGAAAGTAATCTTTTTTTTTTTTTTTTTAGTTTATTGCTTACAAAAAGTTTGTGTTACTAGATTTTGTTATGAGCACATATTATTTTCCAAGAAATCCTATATTCACAAATATAAGTAGAAGAAATGAGTTTAAAGTCATTGGATTGGTAATATAAAATCAGAAGTGATCTTTTTTTTTCTGTGTAAAAACAAATGTTTGCATGGATTCTTTATATATATGTCGGACATACATTTTTGTCCTATTTTCTATTTCTCCTTTTATTTTATGTGCCCTGTGAACATCCTTTTTTAATATATATATATTATGTGTTTTTGTTAGCTATTATGTATCCTTCATTTTTGTTAGCTATTATGTATTTTTCTATTGTTGTGAAACTGTTGTTATGCTTTCATAATAAATTTATCATCCATATTGCATTGTCATTTCTACTGAAATACTTTAATTATACCAATATGTACGTTGATTTTAAAACACACGCACATAAAATGTGAGCCAGTGGAGTTTTAGCACAGGTTAACAAGTAATTAAATAGTGTCATTTTATTTAAATGTCTGAGGCCACGCACTGTAGGTCATACCTGAAATCCCAGTATTTTGGGTTGGCGAGATGGTAGGATTGCTTGAGCCTGTGCAATGTGGTAAGACCCCATGTCTACCAAAAAAAAAAAAAAAAAAAAAAAAAAAGATAAAAGATAAAATATTAGCCAGGAATGTAATCCTACCTGCTGGAGCAGA
The DNA here is from genome assembly GCF_002776525.5 of Piliocolobus tephrosceles. Classification (NCBI taxonomy): domain Eukaryota; kingdom Metazoa; phylum Chordata; class Mammalia; order Primates; family Cercopithecidae; genus Piliocolobus; species Piliocolobus tephrosceles. The sequence continues at coordinate 46,841,739 of NC_045434.1, read as the reverse complement.
CGAGACCGGAGAATTGCTTGAGCCCAAGAGTTCAAGGTTACAATGAGCTATGATCATGAAGCTTTGCTTCAGCCTGGGCAATAGAGTGAAACCTTGTCTCTAAAAAATAACAAATAAAAAATCAATGTCTGAAACATAAGATATGTACTTGGCATATTGATAATTCTGTAGTATTGTGCTTATATTTTATATGTATTCACAATAGTAATATAAATTGTAATATGATTAGCACAATAATATGAATTAATAACAATCATAAAAGCAAGCACAAGTTTCCTCTTTCAATACTCCCAATTCATAGTCCTACTTTCAAATGGCAGCAGCTTCTGTTTTGAGTTATTTTAGTTGATTTATAACTCAAGAATTTATTTCCAAATAATGAAAAACTGATTAATGTTTTATGTAATTCAGGAAGTAAATTATATACCCTCAAAACTCTAGAAAATTTAGAATGCTTTATAATATCCTTGAAAATATATTCTAAAGCCATTCCGAATAGAGGTTCTGAACATTTGAAAGTACACAATCAAATGCATTTGTCAAAGTATTTTTATGTTTATTAGTAAGGGTAAAAATTCCAGTCAGGATGTATGTATCTGAGTCTGACTCTTTGACATCCCCAAACTTTTCACTTCCCTACTCCCATCTGTTTAATTCAATTGCAAAGCATGGAAATAAAGCCAAAGATATACACACATAAGATAACTGTGTATTACAGTAGTGTTAATAAAACTTTTCGCCAACAGAGTTATGAAACCAAGTATTACCTGTGTTTTGCATATAAAATTGCTCCAATAAAATTTGCATGAAGGATTACTGGGATAAATAATTGAATTAATATTTATAACTATTAGTTTCAAAATTAGTTAGTTAGGTATCAAGTGTCACCTAGATTTTCTATTGACAGAAAAAGGATAAAAGCACAACAAATCTTGTGCTTTTGAGTAATGAAAATTACTCAATTTTAATGGAGAAGTAGTAGTAGTCCAGAGAGTTAACATCATGCCTCTTTATTCATCTATAATTTACTAGAAAGTTGTCACCCAGCCTAATTCTATTTACCTCCACAGAATTCATTAATATAATACATTTCCCTATGTATTATTATTTGCTTCATGTGAAAAGTTTTAAGAAGACTGTGACTGACTATAAATTCCTGCCAGCCTAGATGATGTTTATTCCCATTATTACTGTTTTTGCAGTTTGTTCTTTCTCGATCGTCCTCAAAATTATGCTATGAAAAGTACTCACTTGATACATACTTAACACAGAGATATTTGTAGAATAAAATCTAATTACTGAGATTTTAGATTTGTTTCTTCTGGGTAATTTTACATGGCATTAAATTGTTTTATTTTACAGACATATTTACGTATCCCCAAAAGTATGGCTATTGTGTATTTTCCACTTTAAAAGCAAACAGTACTTTATTTTCTACATAGCTTTGGAAATTACTATAAGGTAAAATGTTATCTGGCATCCCTGGCAATTGTGGTGTATTTCTGTAGTTACGTAAATTGTTGATTTATATTATAATTCTAATGCATCATTCAAATTTTATTTCTGTATTCTATAATTATAAATTTTACTAATTGCCAACAATAAAAGAAAAGATATCCACAGGAATATTTCTGGGGGTCTTCTAAGTAGAGTGAATTTCAGATACTGAAGATGTTATTTTAAAATCTGAAAATATTGCACATCATTAGTTATCTTTTAAAATAAAAAGGTTTATCCATACTTGTCGTAGATTGAAACATCTGTATGTTCTGTGCACAACAGGTGTTCAATAAATGTTTTGGGTGACAGTAGTGACTCTTAATGACTTCATAATGAAGTAATTATTCAAGTGTCATGTTAAAACCCTATTTCTTAGGAATTACATACTGGCAACTTTCAGCTGGCATACATTGTTATATTCACTTTAGTTCAGTTAAAAATATATTTTAAAATATTCCTTATCTTCAATAAAATGTACAAATTTAAAACCCTTCCCAATACTGTTATAACAAACAATGAACATAATTAAAATATGTATATCTACAATACAATAAGAATTTTCAAAACTAAGTAAAAGATGACAATGAAATGAGTAATTAGTTTTGAAAGTAGTGGCATCTGCTATGTGAATAATCCAAGAAATGCTTTCCAATTTCCATGCATTAACTCTTTATTCAAAAGAGGGAATTTCACAAAAGACACAAATGGGACCAAATAAAATATAGGATACTATCAAATTGGAATTATAGGCCAGGAGGAGTGGCTCACTCCTGTAATCCCAGCACTTTGGGAGGCAGAGGTGGGTGGATCACCTGAGGTCAGAAGTTCAAGATCAGCCTGACCCACACGGTGAAACCCCATCTCTACTAAAAAATTACAAAAAATTAGCTGGGCATGGTGGCATGCACCTGTAATCACAGCTACTCGGGAGACTGAGGCAGGAGAATTTCCTGAACCCAGGAGGTGAAGGTTGCAGTGAGCCGAGATGGCATCATTGAACTCCAGCCTGGGTAACAAGCAAAACTCCATCTCAAAAAAAAAAAAAAAAGAAAAAGAAAAAAAAAAAGCATCTGTTATTTACACTCTGCTTACTTAAAAAATGGTTTGAAGCATATTGGACAGATACATCCTATACAATGTTCTCTCTCTTTTTTTTTTTTTCCTATAAAAAGTACTGTTACTTCGCTTTAGTTTTCCTTCTTTTTTCAGATAAAAGTCTACTCCTTCAATGCCCGAAAGATGCCAGAACTCTGTACTTATTTTATCTAGGAAAAGTAAACCCAATGTTCATGAATATAATTCACTGTGAATCGTTAAAAAGTTGCATTTCCCAGCATTTATATTTCATAAAAGGGAAATCATACAATATATTTTTCCTTTTGTGTCTGGCTTATTTTGCTGAGTGTAATATCTTAAAGGTCCATCATGCTGTAGCATGTGTCAGAACTTTATTCATTTTTATGGCTGAATAATATTCTATTGTATGTGTATAACACATTTTGTACATGCTAATATTTGTTGATTAACAATCTGGTTGTTTCCACCTTTGGACAATTATTTCAGCTATCTTTTGTGTTCAAATATTTGTTAGATATTCTTGATTATTATTTATTTTAGTGTAGCATCAACTTTTATTCCTAATGTTGGTTAAACCACACATTTGTAAAAGACAGCACAATTATTGACTCAAAAACAGAAAACAATATTTCAGCTTTAAATTACTTTTGATTTTTTTTAGCATGTACTCATGTTTTAAATGGTTAGAACAAATTAGAATATAGTCACTTACAAAGAGGGTTAAAAATAAGATCAGTTATAATTAGGGTGCATAGTTGAATATTATAATTTTATATTTAAAATCAAAATTTTACATTTAAAAAGGTTTTTGCTTTTCTTTAAAAACTAGTAAAATTATTTAGTATCAATTTTATATATTTTCCGAGTTAATAAAAATTTCTGAAAAGTTTTTTAAATACACAAAGGATTATTAATACCAATGCCAAAAATGAAAGTCAGATTAATGATGACTATGTATTGAGGAAAGTTCACTGAAAAACCATTAAAAGAAGCACACAGAAAAATTAAGTTGAACTTAAACTTTCTGTCCCAACTGTTTGCTTTAGCACAAATTATTTTAGTTTTCTTCTTTCATGAAAGTTCTATTTTAAAGGGAACAACAAAGAAGATAATTCTAAAACATCTAAAAACCCATCTTCTATTAATTAACTACTCACAAATGATGCACTGTATTTATTTGTTCTTAATTTGACATATATGTGTATATGTATTTGTTCTTAATATTGACGTATTATATGTGTTTGCAAAAAACAGAAAATAATTGTTTCATAATTAAAGTGTTGAATTTTGACATTTTTCAGATGAATTCAAGTTATTTATGAAAAGGCTACCTATGAATTATTTCCTCAACACATCTACTATAATGCATTTGTGGACAATGGATTCTAATTTTCAGCGCCGTTATGAACAACTGGAGATCAGCATGAAACAACTTTTCCTAAAGGCACAGAAAATTGTACACAAGCTTTTCAGCCTTAGCAAGAGGTGTCATAAACAACCCCTCATCAGCCTGCCAAGAAAAAGGTAAGACATTTGTGGCAATGTAAGCAATTAAGTTTACTGTTGAGAAAGTGAGTTCTATTTATTTTTCTGAATGCAGATGTGTTAATATACAAATCATGATTTAATATACATTATTAGAGATAATTGAAAACAATATATTGTCTCAAATAATAAATTACAGTTATTTTTCAAAGTAACCGTACAATGAGAAAAATATATACTTGCACTTTTTTTCTTTTCTTATCAAAATGAAGAAATCATTCTAATTTGTTGTGTGTTGTAACCAACCAATAACTGCATTACAGTGAGCAGAAAAACACAAAATCCTATGGTTACATTGTGAGCTTAGTAAATAAATAGGATGAGAGATTGAAATTCCTCAATATATAATTTTCAAATAAAATAATTCAAGATATATTTTCTATAACCAGTGTATAGAAACCTATAAACCTAAGTCTACAAAAACTTCTGAAAATTACTATGAAAGCTTCTAAAATTTAATAGGAATGATGACAGACAATTAAATTATTTGTGTCTGAACTGATTTGGGGAAGTAGTGTTTGAATTTCCTACTTTAGGATGTACTGACCAGTAAGTGTAATAAAAAGTTGTATTTATCTATTTGAGGTCAGTTTGAAAACGAAAAGCTATGGGAAAATGTAGGACAGTATCACAAGAAATATACATTTGTACCAGGTCTCTTACATAAAATGCTTGAATTTTGACTAGGTGCTTAAATCATTAAGATGAGAAATCTGTAATTATAGATTTCTTTTGCTGGAAAAAAAAAAAAACCTGAAGGTTAGTACATAATTTTAAACATTCATTTAAAAATAACACATTGGATTTGTGTTTGCTTGTTTGTTTGTTTGTCTAGAATGTATTGGTGTCTAGTATACAAAAAAAAAAAAAAAAAAAAAAAAAAAACTGTCCAAACATCGTAACAATCTAAGGTGAGGTCCTTTTCATTGCCTCAAAAGGGAATGTATTACCAGTTAACAGTTACTCCTCATAAACCCTCACCCAGTCCAAGGCTGTTTATATCTATAAATTTGTCTAATCTACTATTTGCCTCTGTAGATTTGTCTATTTTGGACATTATCTGTAAATGGGATCATACAATATATGGCCTTTTGTGACTAGCTTCTTTCACTTAACAAACTGCTTTCAGGTTCTTCCATGTTGTAGCATCAGTAGTATGGGTATACCACATATTGGTTTTTTGTTCATCACGTGATGAAAATTTGGGTTGTTGTACTTCTAAGCTATTATGAATAATGCTTCTATGAACATTCATGTACACTTTTTCATGTGGACATATGTTTCAGTTTTCTGGGGCATATACCAAAGTGGAGAAATGCTGAGTCATGAGATAACTATATTTAAAATTTTGAGAAGCTGCCAGAGTTTTTCACAGCCGCTGCACCATTTTATATTTTCACCAGTCATAAATAACAGCTCCCGTCTCTCCACATTATCTTCAACACTTGTGATTTTGTGTCATTTTGGTTATAGCCATCGAAGTGAGTATGAAATAGTATATTTTGGTTTTGATTTAAATTTCCCTGATGACTGACAATGTTCAACATCTTTTCATGTGCTTGGAACATCTTTTCATGTTCATTGTATATCTTTTATGGAAAAATGTCTATTCAAATCCTTCACAGATTTCAATATTTTTTTTGAAAGTGAGCATTGAGTTGTAAGAGGACTTCATGGCCAGGCGCGGTGGCTCACGCCTGTAATCCCAGCACTTTGGGAGGCCGAGGCGTGCAGATCACGAGGTCAGGAAATCGAGACCATCCTGGCTAACACAGTGAAACCTCGTCTCTACTAAAAATACAAAAAATTAGCCAGGCGTGGTGGCGGGCGCCTGTAGCCCCAGCTACTCGGGAGGCTGAGGCAGGAGAATGGCATGAACCTGGGAGGCAGAGCTTGCAGTGAGCCAAAATCGCACCAGTGCACTCCAACCTGGGTGACAGAGCGAGACTCTGTCTCAAAAAAAAGGAAGGAAAAAAAAAAGAGGACTTCATATGTTCTCATTGCAAGTTCCTTATCAGTTGTATGATATACAAATAATTACTTCTGTTCTTTAAGCTGTCCTTTCAGTTTCCTAGGCAGTCTTTTCTCTTCTATTCTCTCTCTCTCTCACTTTCAATCTCTCTCTCTCCCCCTTTGTGATCAGTTTAGCTAAAAGTTTTTCAACTCATTTTTATTTTTCACTAACTTTTATTTTTCTTGATAGTCCTTTTTTTTGGTTTTTATTTCATTTTTCATACCAATTCTATTATTTTTTCCCTCTTTGATGTGTGTTTAATGTCATTTTCTTTTTCTGGTTTCTTGGAATAAAAACTTAAGTTATTAATTTGAGAATTTTCACCTTTTGGGAATAAAAAATTATTTTTAATTTTTCAACTTTTATTTTAGATTCAGGTGGTAAATGTACATGATTGTTTTATAGGTATATTGCATGATACTGAGGTTTGAGGTATGATTGATCCTGTCACCCACGTAATGAGCATAGTACTCAGTGGTTTTCAATAATTGCCCCCCTCACTTTCTCTCCACTCTAATAGTCTCTAGTGTCTACTTTAGTATGTTTATGTCCATAAGTACCAAATGTTTAGTTCCTGTATTTAATCCTTTTTTATGCTGAGGATAAAGACATATCTGAGACCGGGAAGAAAAAGAGGTTTAATGGAATTACAGTTCCACATGGCTGGTGGAGGCCTCACAATCATGGCAGATGACAAGGAGGAGCAAGTCACATCTTACATGAGTGGCAGCAGGCAAAGAGAGAGAACTTGTGCAGGGAAATTCCCATTTTTAAAACTATCAAATCTCGTGAGACTTATTCACTATCACAAGAACAGAATGGGGAAGACATGTCCCATGATTCAGTTACCTCCCACAGGGTCCCTTCCACAACACGTGGTAATTCAAGATGAGATTTGGGTGGGAACACAGCCATACCATATCAGTTCCCACTGTGAATAAGTACACACATTAATTAGCTTTCTTCTCTTGTGTTAACTCACTTAGAATAATGGCCTCAAGCTGCATTCATGTTACTGCAAAGGACATTTTATTTTTTATGGCTATGTAGTATTCTACGGTATGTATGTACCACATGTTTTTTTATCCAGTCACCATTGTTGGAAACATAGGTTGATTCCCTGTTATTGCTTTCATCTTTTTAAATACAAGCATTCACATCAATAAAGCTTCCTCTAAGCACTGCTATAATTTATTATTTTATGCATCTCATAGGTTTTCTTATTTCCTCCACAAAAAAGATATTTAGTATGTCTTTTGGTGTACTCCCAGGGAACATTCCATGACGGGGAAATGTGGCTGGGTGAAGATCTCGTTCTTTGATTACAATGAGCCTTATGCCATATATATGTAGGTTAAAAGCAATTTGAAAACCATGAAATAGGTTATTTTACCCAAAATAGAAAGTGCAAGAAGATGAGGTGAGTTAGGAAGCAAATCGATGAGTGTGGTTAATAAAGACATTGACTTTAGGGTTTTTAACTAGTATGTCTCGAGCTGGATATGTATGACTGAAACTCAGGGAAGATTTGGACAATCTCAGGGAATCCAGTCTTAAGGAACGGAAATCATTGGTTTATAGGAATCCATGAAATCTGAATCCAGCTGACATTTGAACAACAGGGGTTTGAACTGCCTGGGTCCAGTTATATGCAGATTTATCCCAATCAAAAAGATTTTCACACAACCTTTTCCATCACCAAATTCCTCATCCTCAACCTGGTGGATGAAAAATGTAGTATTTATGGAATGTGAAACTTATGATAAAGAGGGCTGACTTTGTATCCTCAGATTCTACAAGGCTTACTGTGGGACTTGAGTGTGTGTATATATGTGTGTGTGTGTGTGTGTGTATATATATATATGGCAGAATTCCTGGAATCAATTATCCTGGGATACCAAGGGAAGACTGTATTATCAGAAAGTGCAGATATATGTGAAGTGAGTGAAGAAACAGAAACTGCAATTGAGCAGATAGTGAAGTAAAACGTATCATGGAAACAAAGTTAATTTCTAGTAAAAATAAATAAATTATAAGTTGACATACAAAAATGCTATAAAAGTTCAAGATCTGTAATGAAATTGTGAGAAGCTGACATCCCAGTTCAAATTGGGAGTGTCCAACATAAATAAGTAGAATAAAATAGAGGTGTATTATTTGGATTAGAATTCAAGATAGTGTAGATAAATCTTTGTTTTCCAAAACTTCTAAATTAAATAAATCAAATATTGCCACAGAGTTTTCTTGACTTTCTTTTTTTAATTTAGCATAATTCCTAAGTTGACTATTAGTCACCACACACAAAAAAACAATGCAGACTTCTTGCTAGATAAATTTGCTTACTGAAGTTTGATATTTTCCATCCCCAGTTTTCTTTTACTGCCAGTGTAGCATTTTGTTTCTATTTCTCTTTTTTTTCCATTTTAAAAGAATAATATGAAATGACATCAGGAAAACAAAATAAAATATGCACGGGATTCTAGGAGGGTAGAATATGGCAGAGTGTAAAATGGACATTGGGTATTTGTAAGTTATGTTTTCAGAAATTTTTGAAGAGGAGGTAGATAAGCCATACCAGTAATTCACTTTCATTACAAATTATACTTTTTCTTGCCTTTATGGAATTGTTCTCAGTCATTCCCTTGAACTTTTCTCATCCTAAGAAGAGTCATTCAATTTATGATATCCTAAAATCTTGAAAAATAAGCAAAAACAAACAAGACTTTCAAACTACATCTCCACCAATAAGAAATTTTCACACAGGTAGATTAAAGTTACTCTGCGTAATGTATAGTTCTTCCTTTTCCATAAAGCTTGACATTCAGATTAATCTCACCATTTTTCCTCTGAGGAATTCATGTGACATAAAAATCCTTTTTCTTGAGTAAACTCTAAAACCTGTGACAATTTGGTTTTCTTGAGGCAGTCAACTTTTGCTGCTATTCTAAAACTGCAGATATGTAACAATAACTTACTAATTTCATCACAAGATAGTGATTACAGCAATTGTATTGTCTGCTTCCATACTGCTATAAAGAACAACCTGAGACTCAGTAAATTTCTAAAGAAAGAGGCTTAATTGACTCACAGTTCTTCATGGCTTGGGAGACTGCAGGAAACTTACAATCATGAAATAAGGCAAAGGGGAAACAAGGCACGTCTTACATGGCAACAGGGGAGACAGAGAGAAAGAAAACTAGGGGGGATGGTGCTATACTTTTAAACCATCAGATCCTGTGAGAACTTACTCACTCAGGAGAACAGCACAGTGGAACCTGCCCCCATGAATCATTTACCTCCCACTAGGCCCCTCCCTAGTGTGGGGATTGTAATTAGAGGTGAGATTTGGGTAGGGGCACAGAGTCAAATTGTGTCAGCGATTATTGAAAATTATCATAGTATAATTCCTAAAATGTAACTCAGCTATACTATGTTGTGCTGCCATTCACAGAGCAGCAAGGATCCATAGAAATATTACATTTAATGAAGTGTTGGTAAAGGTTTAGCAACCAAATCTTTAGGAAAAAAGAAAGCTTTGATGAACAATATTTAACAATTTTTGTTCACTGCCACAGGCAATGTCAATCTACCAATGTGAAGTCACTGAACACAGAGTTGTGAATAGAAGTACACACTCAGATCTTCTGAATCAGGACACACAGACTGCAGCAAGCAATTAAAACAATTGAATATATTATTATTATGAAGCTATTCATTTTTTGTTAATGAGATAAAGTGAGATGTAATGGAATATTTTAAGGCCACAGGGAAGAATGAGTTGAAGTCTACCTATTCATTATATGAGAGCTATGTCATGCACTCTTATATATGCTCTTTCAACTTAGATATGAAAATCTTCTAAATGCTGACATATATCAGTAGGCAATAACAAAAGAACTTATTTTTCATATCATCACTGGACTCATGAGAAAAACCTTTGCATTTTAGGAAGCTGTCAGTCTTCTAGTGGCATATACAAGTTTTCCAAGTCTGTATTGTTCACTTGAATGCTTTATTGTTATCATTGCCATTAAATAAATCCGTTGTTTGTCCTGAAGCGACAGCTTCATCTTTCTAAGTTTTGAAAACAGATCCACCAAGTGTCCAAGTCTGAATAACCATCATTCTTCTGTCAAACTATATCAAGTAAAAATGATTCACCATGAAAAAAGTGGCTACATCAGCTTGCAACTGAAATAATTGCAAAAGTTATTTTCCTCAAATAAACTATTACAGTGCTGTCTGCAGCATAAGTCCTTTATTCATGTGTCTTGTTTTGACATACAGATTTATACTGAAGATTAAGATGCAGTAAACTTTCTTTTACTTCAACATGAACATTCTTGAAAACATTTCTTTCTGTTTTACAAGTATGTATCAGTAAAGAATATATGCCCACTAGGAGAGCAGTTTGGTGCCATTACTTGGTTTGTACTAAGCCTTCAGCAGTAGTTTACTCTCCATTGCCTTAGAACTGTCAGTGCAAGTGTAAAAACAATGCAACAGAAAAATGTCTTATTTATTTCCATGAAAATAGTTTTGAGTTTGTGCATCTTCTGATAGGATCTTGCACTCTTTTCCCACCTTCCTCCCATGTACGCCCAGGGTTATGTGGATCACTCTTTAGGATAGAGAATGCCTGAAATCAATTTCTTCTCCCCGTAAGTAGCTAATAGACAGAAGACAAACACTTCTTCCTTTACATCTTCTCTTCCTTTACTAGTACAACCCTGAGTTTCATCTGAGTGTATGCTGCATCACACCCGTAGACCTTCCTTGCACTTAAGGTGAATATATGTATATAAATGGGAGGAATGCATGAAACTTCTAAATTGGTTCTTAAGGGAAGAAGAATGTGTGTCATTTTCCTTCTCTCTTTCCCCTAGCTAAGATGAAAATGTGATGACTAGTACTAAAAATCATAACATGAAGAAATTTGTGAAGAATTATAGAATCCAGCATCTTTGAGGCCACCATATAAGTCATGGATTTTTTATGTTGTACTGTTATTTGAGAGGAAAAAATTTCCATCTTGTCTAAGTTACTGTTATTTGAATTATATTACTAGAGCCAAACTTGCATCCCAACAAATAAAAGTACCTTACAAAATGACTTCCAAATTATTTCATTACTTATTTATTTTATTGAGACAGAGTCTTACACTGTTGTTCATACTGGTGTGACCATAGCTCACTGTGGCCTTGACATCATGAGCTCAAGCGATCCTCCCACCTCAGTCTCCTGAGTAGCTGGGACTACAGGCATGAGCCACCACGGCTGACCCAAATTCTATAATATTATAGAATCTATGATTTAGTTAAAAATTGCATTTATATATCAATGTGAGGGACTTTTTCTGAAAGCAATTTTGTATGAAACTGTAGGGAAAGTTAGGATATTATTTTTTTCTTACATTTACATGTTATAAAATAATCTTTTATTATTTTATTATTTTTTGAGTTTCAGGCACTCCAGGATGACTCACAAGCACATACCTCGATAATAATGAAGCAGTAAATTTACGAACCCTTACCTTTATGTATTAAATGTTGTTATGGAGAAATTCAAATATGAAGTGCCCAGTGCATGAAGGGTGCTTAGATAAGTATTTTCCATTTCAGAAACAGAAAATCCCTTTTCTTGTGTGTAGGTATTTTCTAATACACTAATAAATTTTCTGCAAAATGTCTTTCATGTGTTTCATACTCAAAATAACACTGGACGTAAAGGTAATGGTCTAAATCCAAACAAAGTGTTACTTAAAAAAGAATGTCTTAGTTGTCTGAATTCTGATTCAAGGGAACCAAGATTAGCTTTCTGAGGACAACAGAAGAAGAAGAAAAAAAATAGTGCATGTGCCCCACTGTTCTTGATTGGGATAACTTCTAAATAAGTTTCAAAGTAGGTAAAAGTTGTCCTATCACTTATCCTACCAATTTTCATCTAATTCTTGGTATAGGTTACATTTCAGCCACCATGGCTCTAAAACGGCCTTGATTTTATTTTTGCCATAATATTTCTACTCTAACCTACTCAGGAATCTCTTAATTATCTTTCACTTTATTATATCTTAGATAGTTGTCAGTTGATACTAGTTTTCTTTTTTAACTAATTTATATGTATTATATGTATGCATAAAAATTATTGGTACTCTTTAATTATACTATTTGTTAGCCATACCAGTCACTAATTTGGGCATTTTAGGCAGAGTACCACTATAATGATAAAATAAAATTAAAGTCTGTAGAATTATAGCTCTGTGCTTGCTTTTCTTAATCTTTTTCTCATAGATGAAAGATTAGGACATAGTCTTCAGTACCTCAACATTCTGTCCAGTGAACTCTCTCTGCAGCCCACAATGTACACAGAGGCACTTTTTTTTAAATAGCTGATTTTGACAATACTAACAGAGTCAAAGGGCTTTTTTTGTTTGTTTGTTTGTTTTTTGTTTTTTTGTTGTTGTTGTTTTTGTGGGTGGTGGGGGGAGTTTCTGTGGACTTATATATATAAATATATATATTTGTGCATCTATGTAATAGTTTAAAATGCTCATCTCATTATTTTTATAGAGATCTGGCAGGTTGTTTTTTGGACCATATCAAATTCAATTTCTACAACAATGAGAAAGTGTAAACTCTGAGTCTGTCTGAGAAGGTAATAATTATTTGCTCAAGATTGGTATCTAGCATGAAAGCTACTAGAAAATAACTGAAGTATTGAGATAATGACTGCCACGGTTAGTTAACAAAAAATATACTTAAAAGGGACTCAAAATATTCTGTATCTATATATGAATTAATTTAAAAAGAATTAATTTTACTGACAGCTATCTAAAATAATAAATTTATTTAAGATAATATATTTTATCTCAAATTAATACATTCCTTTTTTAAAAGGGAGTGGTGATTAAACAAACTTGGAGATTCCTGAATACTCCAGCCCTTTTTGGAAACCTACAATGCGTGCAGGCCACATATTCCATAAAGTTTTGCAATTAGGAAATAAACGTGATTAGATTAATTTAAACAAGGAATTTTCAGAATTCAATTTCTACTTCCTTAAATACTTGTTAACTTGCCCAAATATATGCTTGGGGATCAATGTCACATCACTTTTTACCCAGTTTTTTGATTGTAGGCTTGTCTTCAGTTGTAATATAGTAACTTCAATTACAGTAAAATATTTGGCAATTACCTTGAGCTGAAAATGATTTTAGAAGCTTCTTCTTTGCTCAACACTTTAGTTGTCTTCTTTGTGATGGGTCCTTACCTTCTCCAATGGACTCAGAGATTACCCCAGCAAATAAAATTCTGACTCATTTACTAGAACTTTTTTTTTTTTTTTTTGTGGCAGATTTCTTTCTTATAACCTTCACTTCTGTACTTTTACTTTTTAAATATAATTAAGATAGGGCTGAATCTCTAGTAGGTCTCATCTGTGTTTGAATCACTATCAGGAGAACCCGCTCCTGATGTTTAACGTGGGTTCTTTTCTATTTCCTAAGTGTCTTGGCTGGGTTGAGAAATAAAGGGAAAGAGCACAAGAGAGAGCAATTTAAACCTGGGTGTCCGGGGGAGACATCACATGTCGGCAGGATCCGTGATGTTCCCCCAGCGGTAAAACCAGCAAGTTTTTATTAGTGATTTTCAAAAGGGGAGGTAGTGTACGAATAGGATATGGATCACAAAGATCACATACTTCACAAGGTAATAAAATATCACAAAGCAAATGGAGGCAGGGTGAGATCACAGGACAACCAGATGAGGTGAAATTAAAATTGCTAATGAAGTTTTGGACACACATTGTCATTGATAATATCTTAACAAGAAACAGGGTTTGAGAGCAGATAACCTGTCTGACCACAATTTATTAGGTGGGAATTTTCCTCCACTTAATAAGCCTGGGAGACTTATTAATAGGAGACCGGGGCTTATTTCATCCCTTCGACTTCTACCATAAAAGACGGGGACACCTTAAAAAGGGGCCATCTATAAGCCTGCCTTCAGGGCGCATTCTCTTTCTCAGGGATGTTCCTTGCTGAGAAAAAGAATTCAGCGATATTTCTCCTATTTGCTTACGAAAGAGGAGAAATATAGCTCTGTTCCGTCCAGCTCACTGGCGGCAAGTTCAGAGTTACCTCTATTGTTCCCTGAACATCGATGTTATCCTGTTCTTTTTTTTAAAATGCCCAGATTTCATATTGTTCAAACACACATGCTCTACAAACAATTTGTGCAGTTGATACAATCACAGGGTCCTGAGGCGACATTCATCCTCCTCAGTTTACGAAGAAGATGACGGGATTAGGAGATTAAAGTAAAGACACGCATAGGAAATCACAAAGATATTCATTGGGGAAGTGATAAGTGTCCATGAAATCTTTACAATTTATGTTCAGAGATTACAGTAAAGACAGGTGTAAGAAATTATAAAAGTATTAATTTGGGGAACTAATAAATGTCCATGAAATCTTCACAATTTATGTTCTTCTGCCACGGCTTCAGTCGGTTCCTCCATTCGGGGTCCCTGACTTCCCGCAACAAATCACTTGTAAACAATTTTACTTACATTTTTGAAGAAGTGGATGCCTTTTAAACTGCCAAATAAATAGGAAACTGAATGTCTTTTTTTGTTGTTTGTTTGTTTTTTGTTTTTTGTTTTTTTTTGAGACTGAGTCTTGCTCTGTAACCCAGGCTGGAGTGCAGTGGCATGATCTCCTCTCACTGCAACCTCTGCCTCCCGGGTTCAAGCGTTTCTACTGCCTCAGCCTCCTGAGTAGCTGGGATTACACGCACACATCACACCCGACTATTTTTTTGTATTTTTGGTAGAGACGGGGTTTCTATTCTAATGATGTGGTGGTTTTGTTATCTCAAAACAGAATCCCATCTCATATATCAGAATTACTTATCTTTATCTATGACCTTTCCTCCTAAACACTTCCCATTAAAATGTTGTGGCCAGGGATAGACACCATGATATTGGTGTCATCTGACTGAGATTAGAGTAGCATTTTAAAATCTCTTATTCTTTAAAAATAAAATAGTGTATGCATTATATTGACATATAAAGAGAATCTTTTTTGTCAGCTTTTATACAAATAATATTGGAAGCATCAATGCATGTAAATGAAACTGGTTATTTCAAAACTGTCATTAGGTAAATATGTAGATATTTGTCCTAAACTGCTTATTCTGAATGATAGTACTAATAAATAATACTATGTTGTACTAAACACCTAGACATAAGGTAAGTCTTACAAATGATATCATTTCTGATCAAACTTTCTCAATTCAGTTGGGAAAATCTAATTTGAGTTGCTTTAATGATACATTTAATCTAATGCCTAATTTGGTAACACCATTTAGATGCAGTATGCAATCTTTAATCTCAATACTATGTGTTAGAATCCTCATGCAGAGGACCAAAAAAGTACATATAAATAATCTTCCTCACCACCTGTTAGCATCATTATTTTATAACATGTATATGTATGACTGTATGTATGTATACACATACACACACACACATAGATATGCAACATATATACCAACTCATCAAAATGGCATATGACTGAATTCTGAAGTTCTTTTCTTTGAGCATTAAATTACGACACTTTTCTAAAAGTGAAAATGGTTTTATAAATCAAGAGGATGAAAACTAAATATTACCAGATCCATACCATCACAAATTCCTAACACTGAAAAAAACTGTTCATTTTAGGCAGCCAACACAAGTTATAAAGTGAGTGAATACATTTCAAAAATCAATGCCAATTGAAATAAAAATCTCCTATCTCACAATCTAGATGCACTTCAGACAACAGCAAATAGAACATCACAAAAGAACATTGATGTTACAAAAGAACACTCAAGAAAATGAAGGTCAGTTTGCTGTGGTTGTTGTATTAAGCTCAGCAGGAAGAATTCATGTAGGCTTCTCAAAGGAAACACAAAAGATCAAATCTCAGGTGACACTTTTTATTGAACTGAAACAAAATCAGCTTATATAAGCAGGAAAGTTAGCTATAAACAAATATAAAACAATATACATTAGTAATAATATAATTCTTTATATTATTCTACCAGGTCTCTCTCTCTTACACACACACACACACACACCCCCTTCCTCAACAATATCCTAAGTGCACACTAACACGCACACACTGACGTGTATATGAAAACATACATGCTCCCTCAACTATATATTTAAAACATAAGGAGGGCAATACATGGTCATGATGTACATACATAATTTTTCTTTTATAACCTCATCTAAATTCCTATTGAACTGAACAAAACTAACTCACTACCTGAAATTATTAAATCATTCATCAATATGCAATAATATGGACAGATGTTTTGAAAGATAAACTGCAGAAAGTAAACAGAATGAAGCTGAAGCTGAAGCTGACCAAATCACAATTCATCACATGTAAGTGAAATATCTATCTAAATAGCAGAAGAGACATTAGGTGGAATCCACCAATATCTCTCGATGAAGAGCCACAGACATGCCGAGCTAAAAGAGATTATCCTGGAACTGACTCACTAATGACAACTGTCATGTTTAACTAGTTATTAGCTAACATGTATTAAGTACAAACATGTGTCAAACACTGTTCTAAAGGCGTTACCATTTTTCATTTTTAACTTAATACAATTTATAACGTGGGTTGCAGTTTTACTTTAAATTTACAATAGAGGAGTCTGAAGTTTTGATAATCTAAACAAATTGAGCAAGATTACTCAACTACTGGTTGCAGAGCTAGAGTCCAAACTCAGTCAGTCTGGCTATAGAGGTCATTGAGTTCTTCATTACGCTACCATGTTATTTCTCAGGTTTATCACGTTTGTTAAAGAAGGTGTCTTAGTTCTTCCCAATCCGTCATTATTGAAAAGTTTGAGAAAGTATTAAATTCATGGAAAAACATCAAGTAATGGAATGGAAAAATAAAAAAATAAAAAAATAAAAAACAAGGAAAAGAGTTTAGAAGATAAAAATATGATTATTAAATTTAAAATTAAAATAAATACAGTAGACTGTTAAAAGAACAGAATTGGTTTATTACACTAAAATTGTAACAAGCTAATGCAGTACTATAAATAAAGAATGGGGAGATAGAATTTATTTTAAAAGTAAGGTTCATGAAGAGCATGAGTGAGAGTAAAAATATACAGCATGCATAATAGAATTTTCATAAAGAGAAGACTGATAATTTCATTAAGAAGAGGCAATGAAAAAGAGAAAGAGAGAGAGAGCTTTTCTTAAAAGACTTGAATTGGATGAAAAAAGACTCAGCACCAAGCAAAATATATAAAAAGGAATTGTATTATGTAATGGTTCCAAGTTAATATCAATCATTTTTAACTACTCCATTTCAGTTTTTCTTATTTCAGTGAGTTTAAATATTTAACGTATTTAACGTCAGGGAATTAATGTAATCTTACAACTAGTCTCTTGGTATACTTTCTCGTTGACAGTTTGTAGCCCACTTGAATGGTACACTCATAAATCAAGTTGCTTCATATACGTGAGTTTATTTCTAGACTTTGCAGCATTTTCCATACTATTTTAATTACTGTATCATTATATATTTTTTCACTATTTTAATTACTATATCATCACCATCATTATTATCATCATCATCAAATAGGTTATGTTTCTGAATTTTAATAAATGTTGAGACTTTGAACATATAAAAGAGATTCACTTTAATAATAATTTGGTAAAGAAAGTATTCATTATAAGTGGGGAACTGAAGTCAAAAGAGATGAAGCAATTTTCAGTGGCTACTCAGAAGTGTAGCCACAACACTTCTAGAACACTATTTTATTTCTTAAGAATGTATTTTAATATCTGGCAATCCTAGTCTACTATCATTATCACTCTTTAAAAATATTATTTACTATATTTGCTTACTTGTTTTCCCAGATAAATTTCAATACATATTGTATTAAATTGATATTTAATTAATATTTTATTACAATATTGTTAGTGGAAAATATTAATGGAGAAAATAGATGTATAGAATTATTTTTCCCTTCAGAAAATGACTAAGCTCTCTGTTTATTCAAAATTTCCCTTAAATTCCCACAAGATTTTTTATTACATTTATTTTCTTATATTACATATTTTGATATCTTCGTGGATGTATTGTTTTCTATTATATTTTCTTAAGGGGTTTTGTTTGCCTGTTGGTAGGCTATTCATTATTATTTATTTTGTATCTAGCAACTTTCTTTGCTTAAGTACATTTTTTCAGGTTTTTAAAATAATACTCTATGGGGCTTTCCATGTAAATATGCATGCCACCCACAACTAAATAAGCATATTTTATTTTAAATATCAATGTTGAATATTTGTAAATTTCAAATTGTGTATATTAAAGGCTTATTTTACTGTCAAAACTTACTAAACAAGGACAAACAATAAAGTAATAGAAGATGATCTTTTTTTGGCATAAATTTACCATATAATAAGAATAATTTATTTCAGGATAAAGTTTATATACCTTCTTGAGTTGATTATTCTATTAATGGGTTTAATAAACAATGTTTTCAGAACTATTTAGAGATTATAATATCTGAAAGCACTTTATATGTATCAACATCCTTTTGTTTCCTCTCATATAAAACATCAATTACGCTACGCAGAAAATATTTGAGTCATAGTTTTTTCCCTCAAAACACCATGGGTTAATCTACCATACCTTGCAATTAGTGTTTTAGATTAAAGAAATTGTTTTCTTCCTCACTTTGTTACATTTCCAGTGAGAAAAACAAAACAAAACAAAATTCTTTTGCTGTCACAGTCTTGGAAAGACAAACTAGAAGTCAGTTTCCCTCTCATGGTTAGATTGGACTGCTATATGTGCCTTTATAACCATACACTACTTGACATCCTGACAAACTGCTTTGTTCCTCTGGTTCTCCCTGAGAGAAGAAAGATAGGAATCTGAGAAGCCAATCTGTGGTCCAGAAAGAGCAGCTTGCCATATCTGCCTTCAGTTACTTCCGTCTAGAAATGAAGAGGCCAGGATGTATGATAGACAAATGCTGTAGTTGTTGACTTGAAGCCAGACATGTGAGATGACCATGCTATGGTGCACAGTTTTTCTCCTCCTTTTTGCCCATATGCACAATAAATGGACTTTAAAATACATTCCTTACAAAATTATTATGAAAATGAATCTCTTTTATAGGTGTAAAATCTCAGCATTTATTAAAACTCAAACATAATCTATTTGATAATGATAAAAATGATGGTGATGATGATATAGTAATTAAAATAGTGAATATATATAAAATGGTACAGTAATTGAAATAGTATGGAAAACGCTGCAAAGTCTAGAAATAAACTCACGTATATGTAGCAATTTGATTTATGAGTGTACCATTCAAGTGAGCTACAAACTGTCAAGGAGAAAGTATACCAAGAGACTAGTGTAAGGTTACATTAATTCCCTGATGTTAAAAGTTTAACAAGGTACAGATTAGGTCATTTTCTTTTATCATAATCTAGTAAGGTTACATATTTTAAGTGAACATTTTTTACTCTTTTTAAAAATTATTTCAATAGGTTCGGGGTACAGGTGGTTCTTTATTGATAATTTCTGAGATTTTAGAGCACTCATCACCTGAGCAGTGTACACTGTACCCAATGTATGGTCTTTGATCCCTCACCCCCCTTTCAGCTTTCTCCCCCAAGTCCCCAAAGTCCATTATATCATTTTATGCCTTTAAGTCCTTATAGCTTAACTCCCACTTATAAATGAGAGTTACAAGTTTTACCATTCCTGAGATACTTCACTTAAAATAATGGCCTCCTGCTCCATCCAAGTTGCTGCAAAAGACATTATTTTATTCCTTTTTATGGTTGAGTAGTATTCCATGGTATGTGTGTATATATGTATGTGTGTGAATGTATATATAATAACATTTTCTTTATTCACCCTTTGGTTGATGGACAGTTAGGTTGGTTTCATGTCTTTGCAGTTGCAAACTGTGCTGCTATAAAAAATGTGTATGCACGTGTCTTTTTCATATAATGACTTCTTTTCCTTTGGGTAGATACCCAGTAGTTGGATTGCTGGATCGAATGGTAGGTCTACTTTCGGTTCTTTAAGGAATCTCCATACTGGTTTCCACAGTGGTTGTACTAATTTATATTTAAGTGAGATTGTTGACACGCAATTTTAAAAAATGAAATTCTTCTCCAATTGGAAATTAAGAAACCCATTCCTACTTAATCCTTTGTTCAAAGAAAATTCAAAGGGAAATTTCAGACTCTAAAGAAAGCATTTCAAAAGAGAGCACTTCATAGTACTATGAGAACATAATTAATTCTAGACTCAAAATAAAGCTCATAGTTACAAAAGCCTTAATTGATAAAGAAGAAGGAATAAAAAGTTAAAGTTTCTTAGATGAATTCAGTAAAGTTGCATGATACAAAATCAACATACAAAAAGTTAAAGTTACTGAGAACTTGTAACCATTTTTTATTTCATTGGACAAATAAACATTTAATGTAATGTATAGACACAGGACATACATCAGCCTGCACAATTATACATAGAGACTGTATATAATGTATATAGATGGCCTAGAAATTATGAATTAAGGATTTAGTGGGGTGAAGAAAATAAAATAAATGGACAAATTATCTATTATTTTAGAAGATTATTAGTATTATGGATAAAATAAGCCAGAAAGGAAAAAAAGGAAATGCCAGGGGTGAGGTATCTATGTGCTTGTTACTGTGTTTGCAATTTTAAACAAGACAGTCTGCAAAGATATGAAGAAGGTGAGAGTGCAGTATGCCATATGTATATCTGGAGAAGTGAATTACAGGCTGACTGAACAGCAGCATGTTCAAATTCCTGAGGTACAGTGGGGCCTGCTGTGCGCCAGGAATAGTGAGTAGCCCCTGTGGCTTCCCAAGGAGAGTATAGTAATAGAAAACATAGTCAGAGAGTTATTGGGGATTACTGACAGATCATTGGGAAAGGTGATAAAACACCCATTTTGAAAAGTATGAAGATAAGATTTGTTCATAGGTAAGATTTTTCTGACTTTAGAAGGTTAGAAATATTATTTACATTTTTCCAGGCAACAAGAAACTATGGGAGGCAATCTTTTATGAAAATGATATAACTTTAATCTAAAAATTACACAAAAATGGAAACAAAAGATGAATATACCTAGTTTTCTAATTTAATTGTTAAAATATAAAGTATCTTAATGGAAATAAAGTGACCACCTAGAGGAAAGGGTACATCACAATGGGTTGAAATTGCTGTAGGATACGACCATCCCAGATGAGACTACACAGTTGATGATGCCATTGTCCATTAATAAGATTCCAGGGTTATCATGAATTCCCCTGCCCTAAACTTGGAGTCAGATACTCTCCTTGAACTTCCACTTTTTTTTAGGGCAGGTTAGCATTAGAGAATGAAATATGGATGCTATGGATGCCATTGCATTATTTTATATGAGCACTGAGGGAAGATACTAGTTATGAGCCAGTTTAGTGAAAGAGAGGAAGAGAAAAAAAAAAAAAAGGAGGGGTTGCATTTCAAAAAGACATTAATTGATACTGAAATTTCCTGTAATTTTCTTGACACATTTTATGTCTCCTATGCCTGTACATTATTTGGTGCGTCTGAAGCCTCTCTTAAAGAATCTTGTACAACAAATAGGGAGAATTTCCCCCCTAATACTCTCCTATTCATTTTCATGGACATTAATACCCAAACAAGCCAACCAGACATCATGCTCCTTGTATAAATTTGTGAGGAAATTAGATAAATGTTTTATTGATAATGTTATTTGATAAATTATAAATGGTCATGGCTGTGCAGTTCTCATAAACTTTCAGATTACCAATCTGTCTAGGGACTCACAATTCTAAATGTTGTAGTCCAATTAGCATTTGATAAATGGATATTACCTGACCACCACCTTGCATTTGGCTAAAATGACTTAAAATAGTCTTGGCATACCTCAGTACTGACATTCAGCTAGAGCCAGAACATAGCAGTGTAAGAGCTGATACCATTCTTATATGTTGGGTGTTCGTTCTGATGGGCTGGTGTCCATGCAGTGCTAGTCATTAAATGTTTTTGGATTCAGCCCTTACTCATCTATAACAATACACATTGCCTAGATAGAGGAATAACTCAGTTCTGGGGGTGTTGATTGTTGAAGCATCCCTCCCAGAACATTCCATTATTATTTCCATATCCCCAAAGGACTACTGGTCCTGCAGGGATGAGAATGGTCCCTCAGTTTCCCTTAGGAAAAGGCTGTTTTCTATTTTTAGCTGAAAGGCTTGACCTTTGAGTAGTTCCATTGGTGAGCCAGTTTCTCTTTGCATTCAGAAGCTGGGGAGCATTACATTTTCTGCATCTGTTTCCATGCCGTCTTCATGATTTTATTATTTCTCTTGGGCTAACCAAACTGAACTGAGTGTACACATCTTCTGAAAGCCAGCAGTCTCCGTGTCGTAGAAGTAATCTGACTTCAAAGAGTTGTGCTGTTCTGCATAAGCCAAAAATATTTAGAAAGATAATCAGTCAAGTATATTATATTCCTCCACTCCAAGCTGATGTACAGTTCTATGTTTTTGTATATTTAAAAACATTTTAACTTTTTAATTGAAAACTTCTTACAAATCATCTTTACTTTAAAGAAGGAAGTGGGGTAGCTAGGCTTTCTTCTCCTATTTTCTTTCTTCAGAAAACAAAGAAAACTAAAGCCAAAATTCTAATGTCTGTAGAAGGAAAAATAAAAACTACTTATAAGCTTTCAGGAAATTTTTTTCGATAACAGTTTTCCAGCTATCATTTTATTTTCTCCTTTTATCTCAGATCTCTTTAGTCCAGAAAAGTCAATTTTTTTCTTCCTAAATAAAACATATTGCAGAAGCAAAAAGTGAGTTTTTTGGTAATTAGATTAAATTGTCTCAGGAGTACTTCAATTCCATATTTTAAAATTTTTTATTTGAAAGTTATATTTTTTTCAAGGATAAAAATATTTCTGAGAGCCTATCATCTGAACACTATTAAAATGAAAACAAGTAAGGTGTCAAACACTTATAGAAAAGTAAAAAAAGAAAAAAGAAAATTAAATTGTAAAAAATGAAGACGAAATCCCACTCAAATTAGTATCCAAGATAGCTACACCTTTGCACATGGCATTTTCTGTAAAAACAGAGATCGACACACACGTATCAAAATAGAATTACTTAAGCATAGCATGAATCTTATTATTTCCAATGCCAATGCAAAAGTAAAAACCTTTCTTTTACTCTGTTTTTATCTCCAGCCATATCCAAATCTTTAGAAGTTTTCCAGTTTCTGACTAGAGTGAGATTTCCTTTCCACACAACTAATCATGGTTAGTATCATTTCAGATGCTGCTTGACCCTTCATATATCAGGTTATGTAAAATATTTCTTCAATTATGTTGTTCATTTTTTATTGAGCTGTTTGTATTCCCATTATTAGGTGAAAATACTTAATGACATATTCGGAGGCAAGCACTTTTTTGCTGACTTGTAAATGTGGTCGACCAGAATGTGGATTGCCATTAATAGAGTCTAATTTATCAATTATTTTCTTCTATAGGTAGAAAGGTTGAGTACAAAGAAATTTTTGCTAATCACAACTTGAACAGATTTTCTCCCATATTTTCTTCTGGAAAGAAGAGTCTATTTTATACATTTTTTTCTTTTCATGTTTGTTTACTTTGTACTTTTTAAACTTTTATTCATATTTTTCATAGCCAATATCTTTTTTGATCCTCACATTAACTACCTGAGATGTACAAATCAGGCTTTATTATTTTATTTTACATATAGGAAATATAATGAGAATTAAGGCCGGGCGTGGTGGCTCATGCCTGTGATCCCAGCACTTTTGGAGGCCGTGGCGGGCTGATCACAAGGTCAGGAGTTTGAGACCAGCCTGATCAACATGGTGAAACCCCATCTCTACTAAAAATACAAAAATTAGCCCAGTGTGGTGGTGTGTGCCTGTAACCCAGCTACTCAGGAGGCGGCGGCAGGAGAATTGCTTGAACCAGGAGGAGGAGGTTGCAGTGAGTGGAGATTGCACCACTTCACACCAGCCTGGGTAACAGAGCAAGACTGTCTCAAAAAAAAGAAAAAGAAGAAAGAAAGAAAGGGAAAGAAAAAGGAAAAGAAAAAAAGGAGGATTAAAATATTAAGTGATATTCTAAAGGTTATACAGCTATCCAATTGTGGTGTTAATTCTAGAATTGAGCCCCAGTCTAGTGCAACGTCTTCTCGACTACTCTACAGACAAACGAACATCTCAATCAAGAAGATGAATTTAAATCCCAGGCATAAAATTATCTTTATTACTGGGAAAATAACTAAGAGTTATAGCAATTTAGTATTGATGAAAAACAGGAGCTTCTTTTTACTAGCAGAAAATCTAAAAAATATATTACATTAATATATTAATGGCAAAATTTGCACAAGAGACACAAATCAATTGGCGTTTGATATTTTCATTAGTAAAATAAATTAGGTACAGTCTGCAAGAATATAACATTCAAATTAGAAAACCTATGAAAAACAGGCCTCATTTAAAGAAACATGGCATTAAAATGCTAAAGCCAAGGGATTCTTTCAAGAATATTTATAAGAGAGTCAGTGTATAATTCTGCACCTGTTGTTAAGAGGAGGTATAACTGGTCAAGTTCCTATTTGAATTAGCATCAAAGATTTTAAAAAATAGCCTCTCTGTAAGTTTTCCCGTTCTTGTGAATAGAGATTTGTCTTTTGCGAGGGAGGAGTGGCAAACTCTCATTCTCTTCAGGCAGCACCTGTGAAATTTGGCAAACTTGAGTGTCTTAAGCTGCTGGCATGAATAGCTTTACACTATGGGTAAAGAGGCCACCAGTACTTTCTAATGAATGAATCCATGGAATGCTAATTTTGGTATCCTTGAATTATGTGACTAGTTCAATGTTTATGTGCTGTTTTGAAATGCAGTTCATCTCACTAAGTTTGAAAACATATTCTACAGCTTTAATTTTAAAGTTTTTATTTATTTTATTATTTTTTTAAATTGTATTATTTTTATTATTTTATTATTTTATTAAAGTTTGTTTTGATGTTAAGCAATTTCAAAATTAATTTATTTTTATCCTAAAATTTATAGTTTTAGGAAATAAAATTAAACTGTATTAATACAAAAGTTGACTTTTATGCTTGCCATAAGATTAATAGTTAATAGTACGTTTATATGCATATATATAGTTCGGTGTGGTGCATTTTTATACAGTGTGGTTAAGTAAACAGACATATCAGGTAAATTATGTTTCATGGCAAATGAAGTCATTTAATAAGTTTATAATAATAATAGTATTACATGTAAGTGTAGATTTTGCATCTTCTTATCTTTCTATGAATCTGTAGACTAATAATACAAGTATATTTAAAAGAATAATCAAGATGGTTTTGAACATTAGTGAAAAGTGTTTGTATAGGTTCACTTAAACATGAACAATATTTGAAAGAAATAAAGTTTAAGTGGAGAAATGCTTATGGTAATGTTTAACAAAATAAAAAATACTCAAATTAAGTGCAGCTTACCTGATTTTTCCTAAAATATTTTAACCTATTTCCTGTATTTGCTATATATGTTTTCAGACCCCAGTTGAAATATTATCTCCTTTCTTGAAAACTTTTCTTAACTCCTTTCTCTACAACAAAGTTAGAAATTGTCTTTTGGAATTCAGTATTTCTCCATTTTGTCTTATTACATTTGTATCGTATTTATTTGCTTATGTTTGTCTTTTCCAATAGAAAGCAAGCCCTCAGAGACAAGGATTGTGGTTTATTCATGGGGTAGCCCCTTGACTTAACATAATGAGTATCCAAAACATGTTTACAATAGATATAATATTGGGCCTATAAACATGAGAAAGGTAACACTAAATGTTGCCTGGAGAAAACCTTAACGATGTATATTTATGTCATATGCTATATTGCCTCAAATCTGGCTTGACTGAATTCTAAATATCACTCAGCAACAAAGTCACATTTTTGCTCCTTTCCTACAGTGACTTGAAAATGTTTACTATTTCCTTCAAGTCTCCCTGCCCCCCTTTCCTTCTAATGTTCTTTATTAGCAGCAGACCTAGTATTTTTTCACACATAAAAATTAATAAAATAATTCATAGTCAATATGATTTTGCAAGTCACACTCTCAAATTTCAGATGACAAAGATCATTTTTTTCTTTTCTTTTCTTTCTTTCTTTGTTTTTTCTTTTTTGAGACAGAATCTCACTCTGTCACCCAGGCTGGAGTGCAGTGGTCAGAGCTCAGCTCACTGCAACCTTCGCTTCCCAGGTTCAAGTGGTTCTCCCGCTTCAGCCTCCTGGGTAACTGGAATTACAGGTACCTGCCACCACACCTGGCTACTTTTTGTATTTTTAGTAGAGACGGGATTTCAGCATGTTGCCTAGCCTGGTTTCAAACTCCTGGGCTCAAGCTATCCACCTGCTTCAGCCTTCCAAAGTGCTGGGATTACAGGTGTGAGCCACAGCTCCTGGCCGATCATGTTTGTTTGTTTGTTTGTTTTTTCCATGATACAGTCTTCTGACAGTGATCCATCTATTTTACCAAATGCAGAAATGTAATCTAAGCACTTTTAGGTATATTCTTTCTAAACCTAAAGTTCAACTCTGGTCTGTAATTTCCTTGCAATCAGTTATAAAATTCCCTCTCAAGGCTTTTTCTCTCCTTCTCTCTTGGGTTGATTCTAAACCCAGCATGGATTTTCTAAGCCCCACTGTTGGGGAGCTCCAGTTTTGTTTGCCTGTCCCTGCTGCCACCATTGAGATGTATATGATCTGGACTCATCCTCTGAAGGACACAAAGCTACATAGGCCACTCAGCACCTTCCTCGCCTTTGTGCTCAGGTCACTGAGGTCCTTTGTGATTTCTTGGTCTGGACCCAAAGAAGGCCATGGCCATTCTACCAGCCTTTCTGAGACCTGCCCGTCTCTGTTGCTGGTGTCTCTGAAAAGCTGCACCCAGCCTCAATTCTGCAACTCTGCAGGTGGGCTACTGGCTCCCTTATGCCCTGATCCCCAAGTTTCACAGGGTTCAATTATGTCTCCCCCAACCCCTGCCCACCACAAATGCCACCTATACCAAGGCTCAACACAGAGGGCAAAGCACAAAAACTAACATCTGAGCTTGTTGGGTTTTCCTACAATTCTCTTGTCTGGAATGAGCTACCAAGTCACTTTCTGACTCATGCCTGCTTTCCGATATTTCTTGCTTCATATCTGGAAGGTGATTTTGAACTGAGAACTGAATAATTCAAAGATTTGGTTTTTAACTTAGGCAATGACTTCTCCACCTCAAATCATGGGTAACTCATGTTTAGCAGTCTTCATTAAAATAAAGATTCTCATAATACTAATAAATGAATTTGTTTGGGTTGCTGGGGATCTACCATTCAAAAACTAGGAAGTCTTGGCCAGGTGTGGTGGCTCACACCTGTAATGTCAGCACTTTGGAAGGCCTAGGCAGGCAGATCACCTGAGGTCGGGAGTTCAAGACCAGACTGACTAACATGGAGAAATCCTTTTTACTAAAAATACAAAGTTAGCTGAGCATGGTGGTGCATGCCTGTAATCCCAGCTACTTGGGAGGCTGAGGCAGGGGAATCGCTTGAACCTGGGAGACGGAGGTTGCTGTGAGCCGAGCTCACACCATTGTACTCCAGCCTGGGCAAAAAGAGCAAAACTCCATCTTAAAACAAATGAACCAACAAACAAAACTAGAAAATATTTTCATAATTTCTGTAAGGTCAGGTTGCATCATTTGTCGAATAGAAGACAAGACAGTTGTCATGGTTACAAGAATCAGCATATATAAAGTATCTAACATAATTTATATTTAATCAGTTTAATCAATATGTACTTCTTTTCTTTCTTCTCTTTTAGTTTCCTCTTTCTTATCTAATATTATCCAGTCTTTAAAACATTGAAGCATGGCTTTCACTCCATTATTGCTATCTTCTTCCATCAGTCTTAAAATAATGATCAACTAATTGACAGATCAAATGGCTTATCACTTCTTGTCAACCTGGAATCCTTAAAAACCATACTGGCTTTGCTCTTTTTTCAAATTCTCTCTTTTCAGTTTCTATGATCTCACATCCTCCCGATGTGCTACTTCTGTAATCACACCATTATCATTCCAGACAATTCTTGTATTGTACTTCCTTCTCCTCCCCCCTCTTGTCTCTAATATTATGCCTTTTTTCAGGCTTGTTTTTATTTCCTTTGGTTCCAAGTCTAGAATTCTCACCCGAAAGAATATTTGTATATCTAGTTGGGATATAGCTCTCTGCCTCCTGTATCAGATCATTTCAATTTTTCCTTCACATGCCAATCAGTGTATTTATTTTCCAAAAATAAAAACCGGATAAAGTGGCATCCTTATTTACTCTCTTTCATCTATAATTCTTCATAGCTCACAAAGAAAAAATTATATTGCCTTGGGCCTTCAAAATTTTACTCCTGCCTTTTTTCCCCAAACCTCTTTCAGTGGAGTCTAGAGATTAAAAACAGAATGTTTTATTCGAAAGGAGTCATGTTCAAATACTTATTGTCTCATAGTGAGAAAGACACATAGCTACACTATACCTCAGTTTATCTATAAACTTGGGAAAAGTGTAGCTTTTCATCCAGAGATTGTGAGATATTGAGAACTTATAATAGACTAATTTGATTAATTACCATACCCCAGTTTTTAAACAAGAATTTTATATAAATATATATTTAATTTACTTGGGGTCAATTTAAATAAATGACTGGTTGAATTTCAAGTATTTAATAAATGCTTGATATGTAGTAAGTACTCAAGAATTGGCAACCATGATTATCCCATATACACTTCTCATAGCTCTTTTAGATTTACATTTGCTTCCTATTAGTATTTTGGAAAAGTCTCTTAATATTTATTTATGAGTAAAAATTAAAGTAAGAATAATGGCTCCCCTCAAATTACAAGACTTATGCAGACTATATGAAAAATTTGAATTAGATGATTGGAAAAAGAAAAATGTTTGCATATGTTAAAATTGTAAGCTCACAGTAATTTAATTTTCAATGAAGAAAATAATAACTGAAGCATTATTTTAGGTTAAATATTTGGACAATCAAGATTATTCAAAGAGGGAAGGCAGGGAAGAAGGTGAGCAGTATACTGGAATAATGTAAGCATTAGAGAAAAACTGTAATTAGTGCATTGCTAATAAGAATAGAAAAGAAGGAATCCATATGAGAAACTGAGTTCAACTGTGGTGGCTGAGGTGGCTAGGTACATAGCCTAAGAGGTAGTGATTTTGTTAAACAATGATTGTTAGATCTTTTTTTTTTTTTTTTTTTTTTTTTTGAGACGGAGTCTTGCTCAGTCTCAGTCGCCCAGGCTGGAGTGCAGTGGCCGGATCCCAGCTCACTGCAAGCTCCGCCTCCCGGGTTTACGCCATTCTCCTGCCTCAGCCTCCCGAGTAGCTGGGACTACAGGCGCCCGCCACCTCGCCCAGCTAGTTTTTTGTATTTTTTAGTAGAGACGGGGTTTCACCGTGTTAGCCAGAATGGTCTCGATCTCCTGACCTCGTGATCCACCCGTCTCGGCCTCCCAAAGTGCTGGGATTACAGGCTTGAGCCACCGCGCCCGGCCCGATTGTTAGATCTTTAAGTGCATTACTAATTAAGGCTTTTTTAAAACTCTAAGTCAGATGTATTAATTTTCTTTTTTAAACAAAATATAAAGAAAACTTTAAAAAATCAATATATTATATTCTGGAGATTTTGAATATTAATACTCTCTTAATATGATTGCACTGTATTAGAATTTCTCTCTTTGAATTTTTTTTTCACTTTTAACAAAATAGGAAACCAGGGCATGTGCCTCTTGTTGTGGGGTGAATAGAAGATGTTTGCTACACACACAAACACACATACACTCACACACCTTAGTCTTAATTGTCTTATTATTTCTACACTTAATTTTAAGCACATTTCATGGTAAGATAATTTTGTTCCACAAGAAGTTAGCTACTATAGTAATGTGTGCATTATTTTACATATGTGCATCTTGGTATGGAGATAAGAGAATTAGAGAAATATTCACAAATTTTAATAAAATAGGACATAGTGATATATGTTATGCTGTATTCTGCCTTTTTACGTATATTATAGACAACCTGCAATATTCAGATAATATGAAGTATACAAACTAAGCAGAAATAGTTATTCATTAATTTATAATTTATAATCTACCCCTTTACAAAATCATGTTTGAGATGAATACATGAAGCTCTAGTTTAGCCTGGGGCTATAACCAGAAATCAAGGAGTTGCATGCAAGTATCATTGGTAATTTTATTAAAAGCAAACATATTTGTCATTGGCATGATTATTGTTTTCTCCATGGAACATGAAATGTACACAATTATGATTTCTGGCTACTTTTACAATATTACTTTAATTTCCAAAAGTGGTTTCCGTTGCCCATTTGTATGCATACACACCAAAATTAAGAACAACCACTATATTAAAAATAATAACAAATTTCTAAATGCTTTGGAAAAGAAGTGTCATCTTCACAGTACTAAAATTCATGAACTCCCAATTCTACTAACAAATGGAGGAAAAGCATCAAGCATAAGTGAAACAGGGAATATTCCCAGAAACATTTCCATAAAAGAGCTTTTAATTATGTGTATACCATTAAAAACCTATTACTTAAAAATTCTGTCATGACAGCATTACTAATTCCTGATTTTTGTTGAGTACTTTTAACAGCAACTTGAAAGGATTAATTCCCATATGCATTTGTTATCAGAAATGTAGTAATGCTTTGTGGAGATTCAACCAACAGAATTCCTCTAGGTTTCTTGGAAAGATTATCTTTAAGAAAGGTCAGAGTCTTATCAAGCCAGGCATTGGCAGACACTTCTGATGCTAATTGTTGTATATACATTTACTATTCTAGATGGTAGATCATCCTTAAATAACACGTGGACTTCAGCAGGTTACTAAACTTGTCACTAACCCTGTAGTAAAGAGGCACTGAGATATACCTCTCTATGACTTTTCCCAGCCTCCTCTGGAGGCTTGTTGCCTTGTCCTAAAAGCTCATGTTCCAGCTCTGTAGGACCAGTGACATCAAATGTTGACACTTTATTATTACTCATATATTTAATGTTTGTGCATTATGCAAATTTAATATCCCTCCCAAAAGCATGAGTTAAAATGTAGGCTATCATTTTATAAATCAGATCATGCAATTTTATTTTTACCCATTTGCTCTGGAATAAAACTGAAGATGCTCATCTAATCCAATTGGTTTGTATGACTCCTGCTTGTCTCTAGAGACTCTTCTAGCATCTTTCAAACCCTACTGCTTCCATTACTGCCCAGAATAATTATATGTCTTCCTAAAAGTGTAACTATAGCTGTAGCATCATAACTAGTCTATGTTGTTCCACTCCTGCCCTTCTTTTGAATTCATTCTCCACACAGCAGTCATGATGTTTATTTTGTAAAATCTAATTTTTTTCTACACTGATTTCCTTTTCACTAATGCTAAAATCTAAACCTGTTTCTAATGACTGACATAATCCTACTTTGTCACTCTCAATGAACTCATGATGTTACAGCCACATTGATCTTTGTTATCCCTTTCTTGCCAAGCCGAGGCATCTGCACTCTACCTGGAACACATATCCTTTTGTACATCTTTGCAGAGAGCTAATTCTAATCACTTGGATTTCAGTTGAAATATCGCCTCCACAGAGAGGCTTTGCCAAGGCTCCCTAACCACTGTAGTCTTCATGCATTATTATCGATCATGTCACACCCTTAACCATTTCACAGCACTTATGCTTTCTTAATATTTTCCTGTTTATTTATTGTTTCACTTACATATTGAGAGTGAAAGCCCCAGTGGGACTATTTCTCTCCTTTGCTATTGTATTTTAAATCCCCAACACAAGAAATGTAATAAGTGGTTTTTGGGGTTTTTTTGTTTGTTTGTTTTGCTTTTATATTTTGTTTTATGTGTCTGGTTTGACTTTTTTGAAACTTAGGTACAGAGATTTAAGTTACATTTCATAGTTACCATTTTCTTTCTAGACCAGGGACCCTGCCTCATTTCATGAATATATGTAGTTTGCCCTTTCAAACCCCTTATTCTGACTTCCATTCCCTTCCCCAAAAGACATACCTACTGTATGGGGCTTGATATATGTCCTTAAATGAGAGATGTGCTATTGTAACATTTAGTGACGTACAAGTACACCTATTCAATTTGTATTAAGCGTATTATGCATCGTGTTTGTTACATTTTTACATTATGTTTTTAAAATACATCCATTCTTATCTGCCTATATTGTTTGATGTTCAATTTTTGGACAATATATATTTTTAGCATGCATCCATTATACTTTTCATCCATCATACTTTTTTTAATCCATTCCCTCATGATGTGATTCCAAACTATCTATAACACCTACCACTGTATACTATGCCACAGTAAATATGCTGCTGCATGTCCTGCCTCTGATTTATGGGGATTCTTCTGTAATATATGCTCAGAAGTAAAATTCCTAGGTTATAATGCATGTATTTATTTTCAGTAAGGCAGTAGATGTTTGGTAAATATTTGTTAAATTAATAATTTTGCACTGTATAATAAACTATTTTACATTATAATTTCATCCTATGGATGAGTATGAATTTCCCATAGATGCAGTGTATTACGAGTTCTTAGAGAATACAAGAATAGCCTTACTATAATCTATAAAGTGTTAGTTATCTATGGCTGCAAAACAAATATCCCTAAAACTTAGAAGATGCAAACAACAAACATTTATTATCCCATAGTTTCCTGAGGTCAGGATTTGGGGAGTAGCTTAGTTAAGTATTCTTACTCAGAATCTCTCATGACATTGCAGTCCAGCTACCCACCAGGCTGCAGTCATTTGCAGGCCTCACTGGGCCTGGGACATACCTACTTCCAAGATGACTCACTAGCATGGCTATTAGCAGGAGTTGTCAGATCCTTGATAGGTAGACTTGTCAAAGTGCTTTTTGAGTGTACTTATGATGTGTTAGCTGGCTTCCTTCAAAGTTAGTGATTCAAAAGTTAGAGTGAGAAGGAAAACACAAAACCTTTTATGACTTATTCTCCGAAGTTACAGTCACTTTCATCAGTTGCTATTTGTTATATGCAAATCTTTTCCACACTCAAGGAAGGTGTAATTAAACCCACTTCTTGATGGAAGGAGTTTCAAAGAACTTGTGAACATATTTTAAATTCACCACAAAATCTAGAGGATAAAATGGAGTACAATATTGTGTAAGTTCTGAATAAACGCACATGCATATATTATGTTATATGTTTGATTCTGTAAACATTAAATGTCAACCTTGTGCTAAACACTTTCCTAAATAATATGAAGAATATGAATAGTTAACATTTACACACTGAAGAAACTTACAATTGGATAAGAAAAAATATGATACAAACAGCTTAAAAGGCAATTTGATAATATACATTGAAACAAGTTTTACTACAACCCAATACAATACAAATATCTAAGATTACACAGTCTTACATGATGTGATGCATTAAACTACAAAAATTTTAAGGCATAACGTGAGGGCACTGTTAACATAAGTGAAATTAACCGGATTCTATTTGGGAATAAAAGTTTCACAATGAAGTTATAATGTTAGGTAAGATTTAAATAATGATTGATTAGGTAGTTTTTAGATAAATTACCAATCTATAGGAGGCTATAGGCAGAAGAGTATGATATGCAAATCTACAGAATCATGAACATTGCAGATGTGTTCAGGAATCTATAATTAAAGGTCATTGACAAATTTGATATATAGGTCCTAAGTATTTCATAAATTTTATACTAAAGAATATTACAAATTGATGCTTAGATTACAGACAATTGGCAAACTTTCATTTCAGTCAAGTCATTTGCTTCTACACATTAGCCAGGATAGACAGTTTAAACCTACGCTGCACATTTTGCATATGTTTTCTTAGCCATCCTAACAGCCCTATGTTGTAGATACTATTATATCCATATATTTCCAAAGTCATCATTGCAAATGACCAATACAGAATACTAAATCTGATAATGTCCTGTACCTGTTATAGTTTAAAGTTTCTATCTCATAAATTCAAGGAAAAGATGGAGTAAATGAAAGTGCATTTGTAGATAAGAGCAAGATCATGGAGAGCTTGATACGTCCACAATGTGAATTAATTGTGGGCTGAATTGTTGGAGCAGGAGAATGATACTACCAGATTTACTTGTTAAATATTTCACTATGGTGATAGTATAAAATGTAGCTAAGAAAGGTTGAAATTAGAGACAGGGGACATTAGACAACAGATGGCAAAGATTTTCACAGAAGAAGGGCATAAATAAAAGATACGTTGAGGAAATAGAATAGACATACCTTGTAGACTACAAGGATGTGTGAGAATGTGGAAGTCAGAAGAAGCCTTTAGAGAAACGTCGATTTCTAACCCGGGATCTACATTGACAGAGCTATTATGTACCACGTTAGGATAGCCACAGTAGTGGAACAGAAGTGGTTATTGTTGTTATTATTACTATATTGAGTTCTTGAAAATTATACATTACTAGTTAATCTCAACATTTTAACTCATGAATATCCATCCAGAGTCGATTACTGTCAAAACATCCTATATCCACTTTACTTTGAGTGAAGGCTTTGTACACAGTTTTTGGTAGCACGATTTCGGAGTTCGCTTCTCCACCCACTACTCCCCACCCCTCACCATACACACACCTTTTACTGTTAAACAAGCAACCTAAACTCTCTTGGTCCTAGTTTCTTCATCTATAAAATGAGGATAATAATATCTATCTGTATCAGTTAGGGCAAGCTGATAGAGCAAACTGTAACTTTTGGGAAAAAATGCTAACGGAATAAGAAAGACTGCTAACAAGGCAACTAAAAACAATCCTTTGTTTGCTAGCATCATCTACAGTTTAAAAGTCCTCATCACATCAATAGCATTCTCATTCTTCACACTAAGCATGCTGCTCTAAACACAGATTGGCTTATTGTCCTTAGTGTTCAGAAACTGCACCTGTTCTTTTCTAATGGTATTTAAAAGAACATAATGCTGTAATAATCTACTGCATGAATTACAAGTATCCCCAGCACTGGTAAATACTATAACACTACAAACTGAAATTATAATTCAACGCTTATTTGCATGTAGATGACCGAAAATATGTCTCTCTGTGCACTCTTCATCTAGTAGACAATACAATTACTACCGTTTCACTTTTAAAAGATAACTCTGTTTCTTTAAAATTACTGTCTGAGCTGAATACATTTTACAATTGGTTTACATAGAGGAAACTATCAATAAGAAAAAAAAGAATTTAAAAAATAAGAGTTGTTTATTAGCTTTCTCATTCTGATGTCCCTAATCTTGATCCTTTCTTCGATGACAATAACTGAGTGGTTTTGTGGAAATGAGATTATCAGATGATACAAAATATGATTTATTTATACTTTGGAAAAGGAGATATGTATAAATAAAAACACAGTGAAAATTTTATTCTGACTGCTCTGTATATACATGGCAGACTTGGCAAATCAAATCAGAACATTTAAGTATTTATTCTTATGAGATAATAATCAGACATATCTATAAGATTTTAAAATTATTTTCTCTGTTCTACTGTAGAACTGGTATTGGTATAAAGACCTTTTTTGATCTAGTGTAAGTCAAGCATTGATGTATAAATTGAGTCAGGAAGGATTTTCAAAGCATTAGCTATATTTAAGATATGTTACATCCAATATCCCTTTTCATAACATATGTAACAAATTAGTTTGCATGATTTAATCTTTCTCTTGATTCTCTGCTACTTCAGGAATAAGGTAAAGGCAACTCATCTTTTATGTGATAAACTGGTAAATCACAGCAAATATCAAATAGGAATTAATCCTAAGAAGCATAATTATTAACAAATAATGTGTATTGAGTGTGGAATTGTATCTCATTCTACCATTTTTGTCAGATATTGGGCAGACTTATAAGAAATTAAATTCTGGTCCGGGTGCAGTGGTTCATGCCTGTAATCCCAGCACTTTGGGAGGCTGAGGCAGGCGGATCACGAGGTCAGGAGATCGAGACCATCCTGGCTAACACGGTGAAACCCCGTCTCTACTAAAAATACAAAAAAATTAGCCAGGTGAGGTGGCGGGCGCCTGCAGTCCCAGCTACTCGGGAGGCTGAGGCAGGAGAATGGCAAGAACCCGGGAGACGGAGCTTGCAGTGAGCCAAGATCGCACCACTGCAGTTCAGCCTGGGCGACAGAGTGAGACTTCGTCTCAAAAAAAAGAAGAAATTAAATTCTGGATCAAGTTGATATTTAAGTTCTGTGAAACCAGCGGACAATGATATCCTTTATTCATCAAACAACTCTTGTCCATTTGATGTAGACATACATCAATTGTAAATCAATATATCACTGAGAAGCTAGTAAAAATAGTTTGTGGATTATAAAATTGAATGTCAGTTATATAACACATTGTAATTGTGTGATAAATATTTATATAACAAATTGATGAAGTTATGTAATTACAAAAAAATGTAATTAAAAGTCATTTTAAAGTCTGGGAAAGTAGTCCTGGGGACTTAATATATGATAATCTTGCACATATATCATAGAATCTAAACCTTACCACAACCACATAAAGTAGTTATTTCTCCATTTATCTAGAGGAAGAAAAACAAAGTTCAAAGAAGTAACTTATGAAATTCACATGATTATTAATAAGTATGAGATAAAAATGTTGACTGACTACTGAGGATCTTTGTATCCTCCTCCCTGATATTTCTAGCTCCATTGTATTTAGATGGAGTCATGATACTCATTACACCCAATGGATTGAAAGCTGCATTGATATTACTTCTGGACCAATAAGTTTGACTCAGTGATCACTCTTTTTCGTTTCTTTCCCTACCCTATTGATCCTGGAATCCTCAGCTGAAACAGTGAACTAGATTACACTGCTATAACATACAAATCCTAAGTTTTCAGGGATGTAACACAACAAAAGTTCATCATTCACTCACTCTCCCAGTCCAAAAAAAATATTAGAAGGTACTCAGTTTCTTGTAGTCACTCAGATACCCAGGCTGATGGGTGGTCCATTTTGCCATATATACTCGTAATTGCTAGGGCAGGAAATACAAACTGAAGTGTGCAATCCTTACTAAGTCTTTCTTCCAGAAGTGACAACATTACTTACTTATTTATTTATGTATTTATTTATTTATTTATTTATTTATTTATTTTGAGACGGAGTCTCCCTCTTGTTGCCCAGGCTGGAGTGCAGTGGCGTCATCTCGACTCACTGAAAACTCCGCCTCCCAGGTTCACGCCATTCTCCTGCCTCAGCCTCCCGAGTAGCTGGGACCACAGGCGTTCGTCACCAGGCCCAGCTAATTTTTTTGTATTTTTTAGTAAAGCCGGGGTTACACTGTGTTAGCCAGAAAGTTCTCAATCTCCTGACCTCATGATCCACCCGCCTCGGCCTCCCAAAGTGCTGGGATTACAGGTGTGAGCCACCGTGCCTGGCAACTTTTTTTTTTATTTCATTGGTAAGGAAATGTACTTGGCCACAGTGATGGTTAGTTATATGTGTCAGCTTAGCTATGATATAGTACTTGTTTATTCAAATAAATAATTCTGGGTGAAACAAAAACTCATGTAACTTTTAGAAAGCCTGTGCATTCAGAACTGTAAAAAGAAGAAAAGACAGGATGAAAACTAATTATATGTTGGTAGAACTGACATTTGATTAAATACCTTGAAAAACAACTGATCTTTTACAAAATGTTTCAAATAGCCCAATACGTTGTATTTTATATGAATGAATGACTGTAAATACTTTAAAACACTTTAATATTTCAAATTATATTATTGACCACATTTATTTTTATTAGGTGTCTCTTAGTCAGACTAATAAAGAATGTATGATGTATAGTTTCAAGGATAAAATTTGGAATAGGTGTTCAAATGTGTAATCACCTCTTTAGATCAGAAATAAAAATAAATTCAGATAAAAATATAAAATGTATCAGTTTAAATTATAGTTTATTAGGAAAGATTCATCATGCTGCATTACTAATTTATCTACAGTTACAATTTTATTCCACATAGTGTACAATGGTGAGACTCAGTAACTTTATGATCCACTCAATAAATAAATACTGTTTGTAATCATATTAATTATTTCATTTTTATAAGAGTCACATTAACCTTTTAATGGTTACCTGAGTCATCATTGTTAAATGTTTGTTTTCTTCACTGCTCTATAAATCCAGTGAAGGTAGAAACTATATCCATGTTTGAATTTGAAGAATCCCAGCAGTCTTTCTTGAATGTAATGTACATTCAAAAAGACTGCAAGGAGAAAACAGGCAATAAACAATGAACAAATAAATGCATCAGATAACTTCTGATATTAAAATCTATGAAGGAGATAAACAGGTTAACGTGCTAATGACTGACTGGGTAGGAGGGTACCATTTTACATAGATAAATCGCCCTGAAGAGGTAAAAATCTGAACAAAGACAATGAAAGATGTGGCCAGCTGGCCAATGTAGACCTGAGGAAAGGAAATAAACGTCAAATGCAAAGACACTGAGCATCGTCAGTGAACTGGGAATTAAAAGTGCTAATACTGAGGTCTCCTGCTTCAATAAACAATAAAAATAAGTAAATATACAATTATAATACCGGGGGTAAGTCCTATGATACAAGTATTTTAACAGGATATACCTGTGGAATATCCAGAAGAGCACAGAGGAGAGACAATCAAAGCATACCACAGTGGAGGTCAAGTGGGAATGTGGAATGGAGCTCTCTGTAGTACTGCAGATAGTTCTGCAAATTCAAAGTGAACATATCAAAAGTGCAAAAATACAATTTAATACCATTATTTATTTAGAAAAATAAGTGTTCCTATGAAATAAACTGTTACAATTATTTTTAGCGAAGTAATGTTCTTAGGTTGGAAGAATTTCTGTCAGCATTTTGTCAGGGCAACTTACATTTTTTATTCCAGTTTTTAAAATATTTTGCACATATAATGACCAATGAATGAAAACATCTAAATTCCCTAATCAAATCAATTCCAATTAAATTAGGGTAAGTTGCTCTGAAGTAAAAGACTCAAATGATAACTTTCATAAGATACGAATATTTTTCTCACTTATGTTAGGAAGGCCTTTTATGGCTGGTATGATGGCTTCACAATGTTAGAGGGCCAGGTTCCTTTTAGCTGTGGTTCTGTGTGACTGCCGCAGCTATCACTACAGTAACTCCATTCCAGCAACAGCTAAGGAGAAATGAAAAAGAGAGAGCCTCCTTCTTCCCAATGGAGTCATGCCTTAAAAGTCGAATATATCATATCAATTACAATCCAGAGAGCAGAACTCACTCTTAAGTCACTATAGGTACCAAATGTTAGAAAATTTGGTCTTTGACTAACTGGCTATCTCTGGACTCAGCTAAAAAGTTTATTGCTTTGTAAAAAAAGGAAGGTGAATATTAACACACAAGTTATAGTCTCTGCCATATCCTCCCATTGTGATTTTAATTTTCAAGTGTTAGATTCATTTCTGCAAATGTAGAAATTTCTTTAAGATAATCAAATGAACCGTGCAGAAAATCGGTTACATATTCTGCATAGCTATCTCAATCTCACTGCTTATTTCTTCATCATTATCAAAAAAGTTTGCATGTTAATAATTGTTGAAATAAAATGTACAACATATTCTTCAAGGAGAAAAAAACATGTTTTAAAGCATTGTAAAAGGGAAGAAAGCTATATGGGCATATCTACACATGTTATTCAAAAAATAGTATGTATATATAATATATGTGTGTATATATATATAATATGTATGTACATATAAACGTGTAAATATGCATATGTATTTTTATGCTACATATATACACATATATAAACATGCTCACTATTACCTCTTTAGAAAGTACTTGATGTCAGAGCTTTTTATTCTGTTTTATTTTTTAATGCTTTAGAACAGTGCGACCTTTATTTGGTTGAAACGACCCTAGTTAGTCATTTGAATACTTACATTTGAGGCCTTGTTCTGCTACTAATTATCTGTGTGACCTTGGGAAATTATCCTTGTCAATCTGGTTTCAATTTCCTCATCTACCAAATGAAGGTGTTGGACAAGGTGATCTCCAAGGTCCTATCCTGCTTTAATTTCCATGATTCTCTGACTCATGGTACATTGCAAATGCTGATCTAATTAATTTTCTTAGTCACCTTCATGACACTCTGTGGAATATATTTTCTTATGAAGTCCAGAGGTTGATTTGTATCTGTAAAGATTTTAGTTAAATATAGACACTAATTTTTACTTCCATAAATGATACAGAGTTGTTGATGAAAATGTATACTACTTGTATGGGACAACCATTCTTTTCACTTCCCTGTTCTTTTTACATCAGTTTTGCACATCTCTGCCCCTTCCGATAGCTTTGATATGATTTCAAATATTTTTATAACCGCAGTGTTACATATAATGTGTTGTGTTCAAAACTATTTATTAAATACATAATATAAATAAATAAGTTTTCTAAAATAGTTTTAAACTGTTTAACTTGAATTTTTAAAAAATACCATCAGGTATCACTGTTGTT
This sequence comes from Piliocolobus tephrosceles, assembly GCF_002776525.5. Taxonomy (NCBI): domain Eukaryota; kingdom Metazoa; phylum Chordata; class Mammalia; order Primates; family Cercopithecidae; genus Piliocolobus; species Piliocolobus tephrosceles. The sequence goes on along the minus strand of NC_045434.1, from coordinate 46,800,780 downwards.
ATTTTTATTGTTAATAAATACTTGTTAAGCAACTTCTACGCATTGTACATTGTCCTGGACTCTAAGAATAAAAACATAAGTTATTGCCATCAGCTCTCGAAAGCATAGGGTCATTTAGGGATATAAGGTGTCTTAGTCTGTTTTGTGCTGCTATTAACAGAATTTCACTGACGAGGTGATTTAAAAATGAGAGAAATTAATTTCCTACCAGAAGCCATAAAGTCTAATATCAAGGTGCCACCATCTGGTGAGGACCGCCTTGTTATGTCATTCCATAGCAGAACACAGAGGGTGAGAGAGCACTCATAGAAAGCTAGAGAGTAATAGCGGGGGCAAACTTACTTTCAAAGCAAACCCACTTTCTCAATGACCAACCGACTCCTGTAATGACTATATTAATCTATTTACAAGGGCAGAGTCTGTGGTCTAATCATCTCATCTCCCAACACTGTTGCACTGAAGATTAAGTTTCCAACTCATATATGTTAGGAAACAAATTCAAATCATAGCATAAGAGCATACGCAATATATAAGTATAGAGATATGTTAAATGACTTCAGAATCACTAAGGAGTAGAAACTGAAGGCAATTCAGAGAATATACAATTTGTCTATAAAATAAGGGAAGAACTTGGGCAAAGTTTGATGCAACTATCCAAATAGGGGAAGTCATTTAAATGAAATTGTGAAAGTGAGCATATTTAGCTAATGATTAAAAGACAGAGCTTACCAATGGAGAGTAAAATACAAATTTCAGCAATTCACAAAATCTAATTGTATGGGCTTTGAATAATTCACTGGAAGTTTTGCAATGAAAAGTCTGTATGTTTTTTTTTTTTTTTTTTTTTTTCCTTTTGGATGAATGATATAGTTATTCATTTAGGAAACAATTTAGAAAACAATCAATATTCTAAATTAATAGCTTTAGCAGTATTATGAGTAGTATTAAGTAGTACTTTGTATAAATGGTACTAATTGCTACTTGGTATAACTGGTATTAAGTACTATCTAAATGTAAGCCATGCCAAGTATTACTTAATATAAGTTGTTCTAAGTACTTACAGACATTGAAAATAATGAGACAGTAAAATTTAGAACCTGAATGGATAGAAAGGAAGTCTCAAAAACTGTTCAGAATTCTGAGATTTTACCATACTGACAAGCTAACATTTTAGTGAATTACTTTTCATAGATGTCAGCAAAAGACACAGACTCCTGAGTCAGACTAATGTCATTATTAACAATGACAAAGCAAGCAGTATAAGCATCAGCATATTTGCCCCAGTTCCCTTTGCCTTCAGTTCACACAGGAGTTATGTAAGTAGTCCAGATGGATTCTTTACATGTGATGGGTTTTTGTCACAGCTGAGAAACATAGAGCCAAGAATCCAATACTTTTTGAGCAAGTAGCAAGCATTATCATAAGCAGTAAACAAGCCAGTTCCCTTCCTCAAGGGGGTGAACAATTATACAGGTGTCACCATCAGGCTTTGATATACTTAGCTGCCTATGTGACCAGCTATAGAAACTTCTCAGTTTGAGAAGACAGGTAAACCTTGAAGTCTGGCACACTCAACAATAATGTGTTAAAAAGTTCAAGTCCAGTTGCAACTGTCTGTCCCAACAGAAGGATAATTCAAAAGTGATTCCCGTTTTCCCTAGACTCTCTGCTATTGAGGGACATGACCTTAGATTCATGCATCTTTATAATCTCAGTAGCTGGCACAGACAAAACACTATCTATATCTACACCTATTTCTGTATTAGTTGCCTAAGTTTGCAGTAACAGATTACTGCAAACTGGATGGTTTAAAATAACAGGCATTTATTCTTGCAACGGTCTGAAAAATAGAATTCTGAAATCAAGGTTTTAGCCAGGTCATGTACTCTCTGAATATTCTAGGGAGAAAGTCTTTCATGCCAGTGATTCCTGGTGTTCTTTGACTTGTAGCTGCATTACTTCAGTCTGCCTCTATTGTCAAATAACTTTCTTCCCTCTATGTTTCTGTAATCTTCTATTCTTATAAGGGCTTGAATTTAGAGTCCACCCTACTTGGATATAAACTCATCTAAGTTTAACCAATTATATCTGCAAAGACCCTATTTCCAAATAAGATGATGTTTGCGATTCTGAACGAACATGGATTCGGGAAGGACACTATTCAACCCAGTATAATATTTATATTCACATCTATACAGCGAGTGTATGAATGAATCAATACATGAATGTACAAATGAACAAATGTATGAATTCAAGATGATATAATTGTGTTAAACAATGGATCCAATGGCAGAAAATAATATTAAAAAAAGAATTCAATATTATACATACTGAATTAAAGTTCATGGTATATCTTACAAGTGGAGTGTTCTCACAGGCAGTTGGAATCATGTCAGTTGAAACATGTCACTTCACTGCTACTACCCTTGCAGTATAATATTCTTCACAATAATATTGCTCTATTATCCTCCTCCACTTAGTCATATTACATTACATTCATTCTACAAGCCTCAGTTCATTTATCATCTCATTTGGTTATTTCAGTCCATATGATCTTCATTTTTTAAAATTCCTCTTGCACTTATTTACATACTCCTAATTTGCTCACTTACTATTTTACTTCATGTATTCATTCATTCCATATATTTGAGGTTCCATTATAATAGGCAGTTAGAATTCAAAAAGAATAGCTCTGCTTTCTTTTCTAATCCTCCCTTTTCCACTTTCCCCACACAATGTATCTAAAATGATGCTGACAGATAATTAGAACTCAATAAGAACTTACTGCCTAAACTTTTATATTAATGCTTATGGAAGGTTTCCATATGGAAACTAATTTAGATTTTTGTCTGTATTTTATATATTTCAAACTAGGGGAACCAAAGTAATAATATTTTTAGTGTTTATTTGTAGAAAAATTATTTACTTCTGTAGTAAATACAAACATATCAATAGCATTTTGCTAGCAAATTGATTTCAAAAACATTTGATATTTCTGTTTTGATTTTTTATTACTCCGTAGTCTTTGTTTTTAGGTTACCTTAATGCGTACTGTTTTTCTTAATTGTACAATTATTGTAGTTTTGTGCTTTTAGTTCTATCATACTTTGTTTTGTTTTTATAAAATCAGTTTTGTTTTAATTTCTAATATTAATATTCTATTTTTCATTTTCTTCATATCCCCAAATAGTGAAACACATTCTGTTATACACTACCAGTACAGTACAGTACAGTACGGTATAGTAGTGGCAGTCTGCCATTAACTAAGTAAACTATAGCTCCGGCAGGTTTTGTGTTAGATTCAGTGGGAGGTTGCCCTTTAAGACTTTTTTTTTTTCCTTTCAGCTTTGCCAATATGCCTTATTTATTCATGATTTGATACATAATTTTATTTTGTGGCATTTTGACTTTGGTTGACAACATGTTGTGCTATACCAAAAGATATCTTTCTTGTTTGTATTTTCCCAAGTTTGATTTCAATTCTACATGATACGTCATAGTTTAACTTACTGCCTTTTTTTGTTGTTCTTAGTCTACAGACATAGATACGCCTATCTGTTGGCATTATGTATGCTTAATTCAAATCATATGTTTAAAAGGTTCTATATTTTGTTTACAAGCAAGCAGTTTTAGAAAAAAATTGTACTTAATAAAAAGTAGGTTTGAGCTGGACACCGTGGCTCATACTTGTAATATCAGCACTTTGGGAGGCTGAGGAGGGTGGATCACAAGGTCAAGACTTCAAGACCAGCCTGGCCAAGATGTTGAAATTTCATCTCTACTAAAAAAAAAAAAAAAAAAAAATTAGCGGTGGCTGGGGGCCATGGTGGCCCATGCCTGTAATCCCAGCTACTCAGGAGGCTAAGGCAGAGAATTCCTTGAACCCAGGAGGCAGAGGTTGCAGTAAGCCAAGATGATGCCACTGCACTCCAGCCTGGGCAACACAGTGAGACTCTGTCTGAAAAAAATAAAATTAAATGAAGTTAAAATTTAAAAAATGAGTAAATAAACAAGTAGGTTTGTTAAATTGTATTTAAATGCTTGACATTATAAGAAAACAGTAGTTATATGACAATATTAATGTGTCATAATCAATGAACCTGCTGTTTTCTTGTTTTCTATGTTGTATTTTCTAATATATATATTCCATACAACAAATTATTTTCTAGTCCATTTTCATGGAGTAGTAAAATGTTATTATGAAATACTTTATTGTGTATTGGCTGCAATGAAATAAGGTTGTAATAGAGGAAAACTAGTGCTGAAGGGGAATAAGGAAAACCTGGGATTTTCAGAATCCTACATTCTTTGAATTCAGATACCTGCTGAAGACTAGTCTTCGGATTTTTTCAAATATGTCTTTCAGAATGTCCATAGAAAATAGTTAACCTCTTCTTCCTCAAAAGATAAAGTAAAAAGTAAAAACAATGCTCATCTAGCAGTTTGAAGGAAACAGAGAAGTACCATACCTACTTGCTAGATATGATGGACTCAACTACTTACTTTATTGAAAAGAGTTAAGCTAACAAACAGCTGCTCTTTGAGGATCAGTAGATGCTGAGTATGGCTCTGGCCACACTCCTGCTGAGGAGCAGCCTGCAGTCCCCAGTGGGAGTACCCCAGCAGGACAACAGTTCTCCATGTTAGATGATGTTTATTTCAGAATCTAGGACTCCCAGCTTAAGGATTTTACAACACAAAAAGATATTTGGAAGGCCTTAATCAGTCAAAATACAATTACATCTTATCATTGTTGCCTTTCCTCTTCCTCACATGATTTTTCTGAATAAAATGCCTTAACAGTTCACTAAAAATTTGTCTGAAATATAAACGTGAGCACTCAGTATAAGTGAAAGTTATTAACAATAGGTAATTTAAAAAGTAAAAAGAGGGCTGGGCATATTGGCTCACATAAAGCACTCCAATTCATTAATCACTTTGGGAGGCTGAAAAGGGAGGATAATGAGGTCAGACTTTCAAGGCCAGCCTAACCAACATGGTGAAATCCCATCTCTACTAAAAATAGAAAAATTAGCCGGGCATGGTGGCACGTTCCTGTAATCCCAGTTTTCAGGAGGCTGAGGCAGGAGAATCGCTTGAACCCAGGAGGTGGAGTTTGCAGTGAGCCGAGATCGCGTCACTGCACTCCAGCTTGCAGACAGAGTGAGACTCCGTCCCCAAATAATGAAAGTAATAATAACAATAATAATACTAAAAAAAGAAACATAAAAGAGGTGGAAAAAACTTTAATGTGATGTAATGTTTTAAAAATTTGGAAACTGTGAAGAAGTCATATGAAAAATAAATGGATGTTTTTATATTAATTCTGGTAATAGGAGTACCAGAAAAAAATTGAATGCAATTTTTTTTTTTTAAATTTAGGTGCTAATCAGATAATCAGAAAAATATAAACAGCAATTATCCTTTGCTTCCCTACTTATCAAGACAGACTTTAAAAGTTTAGATTTTAACTGTTATTATTAATGTACGGACATAACCTTTCTCACAATTAAGCATACCAGGAAGAACATAAAATGGCCTGATGAGAGAAATGGAATGGATATGCCTAAAATTAAAAAATTCTCAGCTCCATAAATGTCCCTTGAATGAGTTACTAAACGAATGAATAATTTAGGTTTTCTGTATTTCTATTGAAAAAAAAAAAAGTCTTTTTCCCTCAATACCACTTACCACTTTCACGTATATATGAATCTTTTACAATTGATTGATGTTTTAATTGCCTGAAGGAAATACCGTTACCTTTATTATGCCTTTAAAAAGAAGCTGGTTGTGTGGAAAGGCAGTCTTAAGTAGCACGTAAGAGTACCATATTGCCTGTTCAAATCCCAGCTCAGGCATTTCAGTGTTCATGTTAAAGTTACTTTGCTCCAGGCTGTGATTCACTTTTCTGTGAAATGAAGACATTAGTTCTTATCTCCTAGATTCATGGTGAGTTCTACGTGAGTTAATAAAGGCGAGATGTTTAGAGAAGTACCTGGAACAGAGTAGGCACTTGATAATTGTTAGCCATTCTGGTACAAGTAAGTCCTTATGAAACATTTATTATTAAAAATTAAAATATAAGCACCAGTGAATAAGTCAATATCATTATCTATACAGTAAAGATTTTAAGAGTAAAAATTAAGGGGAACATATTTAATTTGAAGTTATGCTGGGACTATAACCAAAGACTTTCTGTTATAATAGGCACTACTACTACCATATTTTCTTACCTCTATTTAAAATGCAGACTATTTCTTGATAAATATTTTTAGAGAATCACAGAGCTTTATTTAAAATCAGAGTTGTATGTGTGTGTGTGTGTGTGTGTGTGTGTGTATTTTGTGTGTGTGTGTGTGTGTATATATATATATTGTGTTTGTGTGTGTGTGTGTGTATGATTTGGGAACAGAATATTAATTTAAGCCTAAAACATAGTGGATTCAGCATCATTTATGAGATTTATTTGTACCTTTTGCTCAAAAACATAATGCATTTGGATCTAACCAAACCTTTGATGACAACTTCTGCTGTACACGTTATTAATTGAGGAGGTAAGAACAAGTTAAATGATACCACATGGAATACATCATCAAATCCAAAATGTAAACTATTTTATGAAACTGATCTGCTTTCTACAAAAAGTCAACAGCATGAGGAGAAAAAAGAAATGACTGAAAAAAATTTAAGTGACATAACTACCTGATGAAAAGAGCAGAATCTGGTTGAATCTCAATTTTTAAGAATTAAAAAGAATTATTTTTAGATTTTCAGGGTAATTTGAATATGCCCAGGTATTAGTTCTTGTCAATAAATTACAGCTGTTTTTGTTATGTGATAATGTCATTTATGACTATGTAAGTTAATGTCCTTTTAATATTTAAAATTTGGGGATATATACTGAATTGCACACAAATTATTTAAAGATGAAATTACTTGAGATCTGGGAGATACTTTAAAACATTCTAAAACACCTGCTTCCCCAACCTAACAAGAAGTGGAAGTTAGTAGATAAAATATATAAAACAAGATTTGAGTAACATTTGAGGCTAGCTTGCCTGGGGCCTCAGGTAGAATCTCTACTGTTTGTGTATGTTTGACATTTTGATACTAAATAGTGGTTTAAAATAATAGTTAAAAATATAAAAGATCGAATATAGGCTCCTGAATATTAGCCATTGTGTCTTTTCATGTTTTCAATGATTATTTTTAGAGTAGGAACTTAATAAATACTTATAAACTTTATGTATTTGTATGTGCACATTTCTGTTTATACTAACACAAGCTTCCTATAGAAAGTTGTTTAACTTAATGTTGAAAGATTGATACTACAACCATAAAGCCTTTAACAAGATGCTTCTTCTTAGATTAATTTATTGTGAATAACAATGAGACATTCTCTCTAACAAGAAACAATTGGATTACAAAAGGATTTACACTTTTAGTTCTATATTCTGCAAAGGCATTATGCTGAGGAGGTCAATTATGTTTTGTATGGAAGAGGAATTTAAATAGCAAAAGTAGCAGCAATTATTCCCTTTTCATCAACTGTAACTTGATTTAAACAAGTCATAAGCTTTTAAAGTTGAGAATAACTGTAAGGAAATGATGTCCCTATATCCAAAGCCCTGTATCTGACAGTCATGTACAAAAAAATTGAATTCATTTTGTATAGAGAAATTTTAAGTCACATAAGGCACTCTAATTCATTAAGCAAGAGAGAACATGATAGAATAAAAAATATTTCACATGCAAATAGGTAAATGCTTCTGTGGCTTTAATTATTTCTTCAATTTCTCTCCAGGTAACTATTCCATAAATAAAAACTCATATTTCTCTCACTTGATTTTTGAATCAGAAAATCTATTAGGAAAAGTGATGAAAATGCATTCTTTTGAAATTGTGTTTAGTCCCTTTAGAATGTTATGTTTACACCAACCACTGATATAGCAAGAACATTTGAGGACATTTTACCCCAGGGTGGAGAGCCAGTTACATAGTAGTCATGCTACTTTGAATTTAATTTTACAAACAAATAACAGAAAGGACAGCAGGTGTTTTTGTCTAACACCATTGGTTATGATTAGAGATATTACGAAACTATGAAAATTAATGTTGACATACCACTTTGAAAGCTAATTTTCTTGTGTGTGACATGCCATAGCATATCTAAAGTATGTGTATTCCCACTTGCCGGAATAACACATTATTTGTTAGAGCTGTTAGTTCTAAAAGCAGATGTTGTCTACTTCAATCAACTTTCAGCTATTAATGGTAGCTTTTAACCACATTTGTGAAAGGCAGATACTTTCAATTAGTATTTTTCAGGAACTACATGACATTTATTTTGAGGAGAAATTTAAGGCTGCCAGAATCTATTGTAGCATAAGATTATCTGGATAAAAAAATATCAAGTATAGACAGTATTGTATGAAGCTTTAGGAAACAACTTCATTTTTTCTCTGAATTTACATACACTACACAGAAGACGATGAATGTGGCTATTCTAAGTGATATGAAATAAAAATAGGACTAGAGTGAATGAATTAGCAAAGTTAATATGCGTAACATAACTCTCCCAATGACTGTCAACTTTGTGAGGTAATCCATTTCCTTTCTTTCTTAAAGAAACATATACACTTTGAATTTCATTTTCCTATGAATGTAAAAAGAAAGCCAAATAGAAACACACATAGAACCTGTTTAGAAAATCAATTTCATCCACCATAGTCTATATGTAATCACATGGTAGAGCTGCAGTAAGAGATTATGTCACCTTTGGTTTCCCACAGTTATTGCTGACTGACTATTCATGAGCTCTTCCCTTATCTGTCCAAGGCAAATACAGTTTCAGAACTTCTCCATATCTCTGTATCCAAAAACCACTGAGGTTGGCTAGGTGGAGAGTCAGGGTGTTCCTGTTTTTATTGTTGTAATTGTTTGAGCTTAGTTTTTATTGCTAATAGTATGTACAAGCATAGACATTTCTTTTCCACATTTTTTAAAAGATGCTGTAGAAAACCTGGAGCCTAGAAATATTTGTCAATTTGTAGATAAGAAACATCTTCAAGGATTGACACTTTGATTTGCTCTTCTCATTTGCTACATTCTAAAATTTCCCCCTAAAACAAAGGTCTGTTATAAATATCGTAGTGGTTGAGAAAATTGAATGAAGTGGATTTATGGAAACTAAAGTGTACTGTTGGGAGCAAAAAGGAGAAGAATTAGGTCACAATTTTCAAGTACAGATGTTTCTACTTTGCTGAGAATTGTTTCTGGTACATCTAAGAAAATCTTCTTTAAATCAAATATAGCCAAGTTGTACAGAGTGCTTATTTGTACCTACTAAGTATGCTTATCACTTTATAAATTTTCTAAATAAATTTATTCATTCATTCTTTACCTGAGTTTATTGAGGACATAGGGACTATGACCATGAATAAGTGAGATAAAAATTCCTGCCATCATTGGACATAAAATTCTCATTATGAGACACATTTAAAAACATAAAAATTAAAAATAAATGCAATAAGAAAATAAAGCAGAGAAGGATGATAGAGAGGGCTACAGTGACCAGATATTTTATACAAGATATCTATGAGAAGCCTCACTAAGAAAATATTATTAGTAGTTTAAAGACCTGAAAGTGATTAAGGAATAAATCGTACAGATATATGAGCAATGGGGTTCCAGAAATACAAAACAGCAAATGTAAATGCTCAGATGGAGAAGCAAATGTGTATTATTCAAACTAGTGAAGAGATCAGTGAAGATGGAATGGAGTGAGAAAGTGGGAAAGAAATCCAGGTGAACTTAGAGAGTAGTGGGAAACCTAATTATATAGTGCCTTAAGAGTCACTCTGAGGATTTCCATTTGTGTATTAAATGAGATGATTGAAGGACTGTGATTTGAGACATGATATGATCCTACTTCGGTGTCATATAATTACAATGTATTTAGAAGAGACCTGTATAAGTATAAATACAAACACATGCACACACAAACACACACACACACACACACGATGGCAAACTTATTTCTAAAATATTTGGAGAGAACAGAAGATTATTGTTTTCCTTTAGATAGTACTACTAAGCTGTGACTAACAGACTTTATAGTTATTATAATCTAATTTATAGGTACTGATTTTTTAGGGATTGTATTAGGACATTCTTACATTATTATAAATATCAGAGACTGGGTAAAATATAAAGAAACGAGGTTTAATTGGCTCATGGTTCTCCAGGCTTTACAGGAAGCATGGTGCTGGCATCTGCTCTACTTCTAGGGAGGCCTCAGGAAGCTCACAATCATGGTGGAAGGCAGAACAGGAGCAGGCATGCCACATGGTGAAAGCAGGAGCAAGAGAGGAATGTGTAGGGGAGAGACGCCATACACTTCTAAAGGACCAGATTCCATGACAACTCACTCCATTCATGAGAACTCTGCCCCTGTGATCCAATTACCTTCCACCAGGCCCCACCCCTAACACTGGGGACAACATTTCAACATGAGATTTGGGTGGGTGCAAATATCCAAACTATATCACTGGTATAATGTCAGTATTTTTAGTGAAGAAGCATAGGATTCCTGAGGCTTCAGGTAGAACATAGACTGGTGAAGCTAGAAAGAAATGTAAAGATATTCTAGTAAAACCTAGTTGGTGTTATTAGTGAAAAAACTTATTCCAAAAGAAGTTAATATATCCTCAAATCACACAATTTTGGAGTCCCCAAACCATGGATTGGGCAGGTCGCATTTCATATCTCAAATCCAGCCATCGTACTAGAGATATGCTCCCTGTTTTTTGTTTTGTTTTGTTTTGTTTTGTTTTGTTTTTGTCGCTAATTGATGGAGGATTGGAGTAATTTGCTGTTGCTATTTCAGCTTTCTCATTTATAAACAAGAGTATAGTTCTACTTAATTCTGACTTATTTTGACTAACTCCATTTTTCAGTAATTCCAGAAGTCTGGAAATGGGTTAATGTATAGAAACTTACTTAATGTCTCCTTAAAGGAGACATGTGCTGTTTGTTTAACTAATTAGCATAATTCTGTGAAAGACTGGGATTATGGTCTTCTTTGTCCACATATATTTTAAATGGAGTGACTTTTTCGGCAATGGGACTGACAAGTTGTTTAGAACTTTATGTTCCACAATCACTGCCCTCTCTAAATAAAGATAATAAACTGAAGTCATATTGAATAATTGTCCAAAGATGGTTAGGAAGAAGAAGGAGGAGCAACAGGAGAAGGTAAGGGAGACAGAGGATGAGGAGGAGTGGGAGAATAATAATTAAACAATTGACTTAATTAATTATTAAGGATGAGGAGGAGTGGGAGAAGAATAATTAATACATAGGGACTATGACCAGAATTATAATAATAATAAATTGATTATTGTTTTTTATTATCTTAAAATATTTAATTGGTAATATTTGTACATATTCAAGGTGTAAAATATAATTTGATATGCATATACACTGTGTAGTATCAACAATTATCACAATCTAATTAATTAAAACATTCTTCACCATCCATACTATACATTCACCCCCACAGTTTATTTTATAGCTGAAAGTTTTTACCATTCAATAATGCTTTCATGAAGAAAAAGAACTACATCATTTTCTTTTAACATGAAGCCCTGTGCTTTGAATACTGAATTGAAAATGGGTTTGATTTAATCCTGGGTTATTTCCTAGGGAATGTAATGTTTCAGTACAATTCTCATCAAAACAACTTAAGGCATTGATATATGTGACAGGTTTCTTCCAATTTAGAGAACTAGGGAAATGCTGAGCTTCAGAACATTTACTGGAGTGATTTATGTGGGAATAAACTCAAATGAGGAATAAAATATTTCTTACAAGAATCCAAATACAGTTAAGAAGACACTAAAGAGAGACTTTTGATTCTCTAGAAAATGAAAAAGTATGAATTAGATTAAAAATTCAATATCTATTAATTTACAAATTGTTTTTCATAATCCAAGACTGTAAATGGATTTTTCTAAGCTTTTCAGTGCAAAAACAAAAAAGCTTTTTGAAAGATAGAGGCTATGCTACTTGCCTCCTGTGGGTGCCATGGTCAAGGAAGTCATAATATACTAATGCATAGAAATATTCAGTGATTTCAGTCTCATTTCAGTTAATATTCTATTATTATTTGACATTAGAATATATCCTCATAAATCAAGCAGATAGCCTATACTCTCAACATTAATTTGACATTGTTGCAGGAACAGTGTGATATGGATTGCTGAGGCTGAAAACACATATTTAATTTTTAAAAGCCTTTTCTTTACACGCCTCCAGGTTTTATCTTCAACAAGCACTAAAAAGCTTTCAGGTATATCCAGTCATGCTTGAAACCTCCACATTCTTTCCCATGTTGTTACTACTTTTTTTGATTGTTGTACTAAGTTATATATTTTCCCTCTGTTTGGTGAAATAAAATCACCCGTCCATTTAGTCAATAAGCTCAACTTTCTCTTTCAGATTTTTAGTCTTTATATATATTTATTCCACGAAAGCTCAGAAAATTTGGCCTGCTTGGCTTTCATTTTAGAGTTGCTAAAAACAAGTTAGTTTTTGAGGTATTTTCCTCTAAACACTTTCTTGAGACTTAGTATGCAAATCCATTCAAGTTGTTTTAGCGCTGGAACACTCCTCCAACCCTCCAATCTCCATTCACAGACAGTTCTTAATTTTTCTTTTTAATACAGAAAAAAATTGCTCCCAATGGTCTCTCAACTTGATTTCAGGGCCAACCATCCATTATTTACCCTCCCTTCCTCTAGTTTCCTTATGTTTGTGGTCTTGAAATGGCAAGAAGTCTCCTGCAGCTTGAGATCTCATGTCTATTTTCAGAGTGAATAGCAGAAAGTAGTAGAGTAGGCCATGGCTATTGACTAAGGAATAAGAAGCAATCCAAGACTTTCCCACATTAGACTTCTGTTTGTTTCAGAACTGTGTAACATAGCTACCTCTAACTCTAAGGGAAACTGGAAAAGTTGTTTTATTTTGGCACATTGTGTTGAACAAAATCAAGTTTCTGTTAGCAAGAATAATAGACCTGTGAATATTGGATAGGCAACCAATGGCAAATAAAGCACCCGTTCTTAAATTACATATCTCCTTGCTGTTTCTCACTTACCACCTCAGATTCCCTTTGCACCTCACACAACCGGATACTGTAACACTTCAATATATATAAAGATGACCTATTAATTAAAAACAGAATGGAAATATCTTGAATAAACTATTTAAATAAGGAGGTGATTACCACCAAGTCCAAAGTAATTCCCTTCCTCTGTCCCAAGTAAAGTTCTTTTTTTTTTTTTTTTGAGACTGAGTCTCACTCTGCTGTCGCCCAGGCTGGAGTGTAGTGGCGTGGCGGGATCTCAGCTCACTGCAAGCTCCGCCTCCCGAGTTCAGGCCATTCTCCTGCCTCAGCCTTCCAAGTAGCTGGGACTACAGACAGCGGTCACCACGCCCCCCTAATTTTTTGTATTTCTAGAGGAGACGGGATTTCACCGTGTTAGCCAGGATGGTCTTGATCTCCTGACCACATGATCCAACTAAAGTTTTGATAAAACAGTGTAGTGTGGTTCATGATAGTTTTTTGATAGGTTTATCTTGTGCTAGAAGAATCATGGATTGTGATTCAAAGTGTTTACATAATAACTTAACTTTCAAAATCAAAGGCTACTTGGTTTTAGCCCTATGTCCATTCAGTTTTTGTAATTTTTTCTCATGGAATATAGATATAACCTAAAAATCTATTCCTAATGGCTGCAAACATCAACTGAGGTGAGTTCACCCTTTCTTAGCTTTTAAGCTGGTTGAATAGAAGGTCTGAGATATCCTGATCCAAGTCACTTCAGAATTCCACTTATACTACAGAACTTCCACAGTCATCTGGCTTTAACATACTCTATGAAATATGTGTTTTAGTAGAGTATACTTGACTAAACTGTAGAGAAACTATAAATATCAGGATGATATTAAGATGCCAGTGTGAGTTACATGCCCATGTTACTTTGCGTTGCTTCATCCAGAGAAAGTAGAGCAGATCTTTTTTTTTTTTTTTTTTTTTTTTTTCCAAAGCTTATCTGGGCTGTCTGAAATGTTTCAGGCAACTCTCACCTTAGAAGGGTGTGAGATTATAATTACCTAGAAAAATATATTTTCTCAATTTTTTTTTCACAATATTTTATGGGACCTTCTTGGGCTAGTAACATGATAGATAATAGAGTGATTGACAGCATGAGTTCCAGCTCATTTTCCTAGACAGACTGTCCTGTAACTTAAGAGGTATCCGGTGTACCTTACTCTCCCTGCTTATAACTGGAGACAGTTATAGCATTCACCACATGTATTGGTTGCAAAGACTAAGTAAGCATTAATATGCAAAAAATGTTTCATAGTCCATCATGTACATGGTGAGTTTTCTTTATTGTATTAGGGTTCTCCAGAGAGACAGAGCCAGTAGAACAGATATATACAGATATACACACACACACGAAAGAGTACTTATTAGAGGAATGAACTCACATTCTCACATGTGAGAAGTCCCACAGTTGATCACCTGCAAGCTGGAGAACCACATAATCCAGTCATGAGGCTGAGTCCAAATCTGAAAGCCTCTGAACCAGAGAAGCCAATAGTGTAACTCTTAGTCTGAGAGTTGAAGGCCTGAGAACCTGAGGGACTACTGGTACAAGTCTTGGAGTCCAAAGGCTGGAGAACCTGAAATTCAGATGTTCAAGGACAGGAAAAAAAAAAAAAAAAAAAAGTGTGTGCCAGCCCCAGAAGAGAGTGTGAATGAGTTTGCTTTTTCCCTCACGTTTTGTTCCATCCAGGTCCTCGTTGGACTAGAAGGTGTCTGCCCACATTGGGTGAGAGCATGTCTTCTTTATTCAGTCCACTGATTCAAATGGTAATCTCTTCTGGAAACACCCTCACAGGCATACCCAGAAATGATGCTTTTCCAGCTATCTGGGCATCCCCTAATCCAGTGAAGTTGATACCAAAACTTAGCCATCACATTGTATACTTGTGATTATTACTTTATGGCGTATATGAGGAATGTGTCAATAGGTTGATGACTCTGAATACTGGAGAGATTGTGACTCAGACGACTAGTAAGTACATACTGAGGATCTGGTAAACTATGTCCAGAAGGACTTTTGTTAATTCTTGGTTTGAAAATTATATATGATTTTATAAGGTCAAACTATATTTGTTAGAATAGGTATTTAATCTACATATCATATGTAAATATATGAAAGAAATTATGTAACTTTTCATATCATGGTTTTAGCAATTATTTACATATGCTGTGGCTTTTTCTTTTGATCCTCTAAAGAATCATTTTAATATCAAAAGACAATACATGATAAAAGTAATACATGAATACAAAAAGATAAGTTAACATAACTTTGTAAACCAAAAAAACCCAACACTATCTGACAGTCAAATGATTTCAAAGTAGATTTACTGTTCAAAAATTACATTAAGGCTGAACTGGAAACACTAAGGAAAAAACTTACAGATTTTCTCCCTGCTAACTGAACAGAGGAAGCTCTTCAAGTAACACAAATTTCTATCTTCCTGCCAGCTGATAAAAGGCTCTCATTTGTATTGTTGTAGTTTACCCCACAAAAGAGAGAACAGAGAATTTTTAATACCCATTTGATTTGTGTTGTTGCTGATATCATCCAAAGAGATTCATTTTTTTTTCCCAATCAGATGATATTTTGGTTAGTGAGAAGTCTTGTCAGTGAGGTGAAGGAGATGGTCTACATTTTGTATATTTGTCTGGAAAACCAAGGATTAAATATTTGTTTTCTATGTAGATGTGAGATAGTAATTTAAGTTAAATCATCGTTTGTCATCTTATCTGGAAAAGAATGTGGCCAAAGATATTTAGGCATAGTAGATTGCTTCTGCCTTTAAAACAGTCATTTGATACATTCTGATTTTATTTTCTGCAAACATAATGTAATATTAAATTGTTAGAAAAATTAGGAGATAATATCTATGTACTCTTCTTCCTGAAAAGCAAAATCATGTGAAATAGGACCATATTTTACTATTTCTATTAGTATTTTAAATGAGCCAACTTTTAAAGTTATGAATTGTCATTCCTTAAACCATTGTATAAATTTTATACTAGCACGTGCACACACACACACACACACACACACACACATACACACACAATTTGCTTCTCTCATAAAAGGTAACATTTATAAGGGCCATATAACCTATTATTTCCTGGTGATTTTGTGGCATCTGTGTTAATGCAGTTGTGATTAACACAACTGCAGTTGAGCACTAGAAAACGTTAACATAAAGCTCTTGCATTGTGAGTGTGACTTGGGTGACATTTTTGATCCATGAAGATCACCAATCCAGGACTCCCAGAAGGTGATATTATCTTGGTGTTTTTTGTTTTGTTTTGTTTTTTAATGGCCCAGTTTCTGACATCTATTCAGCTCCAGTATCTCCATCTACATTAGCATTTTAAAGATGACCAGTTTTGAAATTACATTTTAGTCAATCAAACTCCTGAACAATAATATAGAGTCTAGAATGCCATATTGTTATTTGATGACATAGCTGTTATATGACTTACAATACTAGAAATCAGATTATTATTTTGTAGATCATAGATTCATTTAAAAAATTCAGTGCCATAGTTATTTGATTTTCCCCATAAGAGAGTTTTTAAGAGTATTCACTGTTACATTTTCTTGCCAACATAAGTCCAGGTCAATTTTGATCTAGCAATTTTGTTTGGAGAGGTTGGGAGAAAAAGCACTTTGTTAGTCTCCAGGGATTCTAATGTAACATTATACATTTTCTTCTTTCTTAGGAGATTATATTCCAATTAGGAAAGCTAACATGTAGACAAACACAGATACTATCAGGAATTGTATATTTTAATTGAAATCATAAGATAAGAATCTATTATATAACACCATATTGTTATAGAGGGCTGAATTACAAATACAGTAATATAGATAACAATTAATACACTGGTCCAAAAAAGTAAGTCATTGTAAGTTAGTTTGTTAAGGAAGATCATTTAGGCTAAGAAAAATTGAATTTAAATCGAACTGGCTAAGCAGAGGAAAAAGGACATGGTGATTCTGTAAAATAAAATTCCAGGTAGTTGAAATTGTACATGACATATTTAGGAGGGTAACAAGGACAGATTTGTAAGTGTGGAAAATATGTTGAGTAATGACAGCTAGATGCTGTCAGAATGTAAAGGCTTCAAAGAAAATATTTTATTTAGTAATGACAACTAGATGTCAGAATGTAAAGGCTTCAAAATAATTTAGATTTTTATATGAAAGGTATTGGGGTATCATGCAATCAGAAATTGATCAATTTAAGTAGATTAGCTTGACAATACAATCTAATAAAACTATTTTACAAAAAATCCTGCATTCAGGATTTTCAGAAACCAAGTTCTTGCTTTAATTGAGACACAAAGGAATGAGCTGATATTCAGCATTGAGGATAACAACGATGATTGTAAAAAGAAGAAAAATAGTGAGGCCAGAGGCATTTGGTTTCGAGGGATGCTAAATTGTACCACTTTTAGAAGCATACTGAAATTTCATTAAATTATTTAAATGATACAATTTCATTTGTTTTCAAGTTTTCAATGTTCAACAAGAAAAATTTATTGATTTGTCTTTAAACAGATAGGAAATTGGTCAGGAAACATATTTTAAAGAAAAACAGATATTATGAAAATAAGTCCAGGTTTTAAAATGTCTACCACTCACTGGGTAGTAAGAAAACAATGTTAAATATATATTTTTAAAAATTCTTTACAACCAGGGACATTTCCAGTTTAGGTCTGCATTTGCTTTCTAGCTTCCTCTCCATCTTGTTAATTAATGTATTTATTCATACAAAATGTATATATAGTTTCAGATATTAGGGTCACAGATGAACAGATTTATGAAGGATGAAATGAAATGCCCTTTTAAAAATAATATTATACTTTTAAATTCCTTAAAATTTATTGTTTAGATTTTCAAATTTGAACTCATAATGCAGAGATTTTAAGAACGATAAAGGTTTTGAAGGTTGTAATGCAAAGATTTAAGCATAAACACTGTAAACTGATTTAGGCACTTTATGATAATAAAATTGTGAAATAAACATATGGTATATATATACATATATAATTGTTTTCATTATATATGTGCGTGTGTGTATATAATTGTTTTTGCTCACAGGATACAAATGATGTAGCTGGTTTGATAATAGTGACTTGGTGTAATGAATATTATGGGGGGGTAAATACCAGGATGTTATAAAAGAACACAGGAGAGGCCTGATTGCTCTTATTTGCAAAATAATTGCATGTATCAATATTCCTCAATCACACTAACCACTTAACAGCCTGAACTTGCCTATAATAATACTTTTTAAACCTTTTTATCTTAATATACGATTTAGTGAAAAATATATTTCAATTGACAGTAATCTTTGATAGAAAATTGCATATGTATGCTAATTTTTAAAATATATGTATTTTTGGTAATTTTTTACTTCCAGAAAAGTAATTTTGTTTATCTTTGTGTGCCTCATGTTTCTTACTTTGAATGTTGATGTGTTTCTTTTTGCATTTTATGTTTTAAGTGGAAGAGACATTTATCTATTGATTTTTTTAATTATATAATCAAATGCAGCATAGATGTGGGCAGAAAATTTCTATAGCTCTCTGAGAAGTAAGCAGATTTTTCTGTGCACACCACTTAACCAGATGAAATAATAAATTATTTGAATTATATCTGTTCATGATGATAAGAAGCTGTGATTCTGGAGAAATGGAGACCAGGGGATATATCTTTAGATCTGGCACTTACTAGTTGTTTGACCTTGGACACGTTCTGGTTATTTAAATTTTTTACAACTTGTGTGCTTATCTGTAAGTTAGGATAACAGACATACTTATATCAGGGAGTAGTGAGAGTTGTGACAATAAAATAATCCTTGTAATACTACTGTTCACATGAGAAAAGCTCAATGAATGTTAACATCAGCTAATATTATCTTTAAAATATAACCTACATCTTCAACTGCTTCACGCACTTATTCATTGCCTTCTTGCAAGCCAAAATTATTAGTAGATAATTGAATTCAGGTTAATAAATTAAAGTATGTGCGTGTGTGTGTGTGTGTACTTTCTTGAGAGACTCAAAGTTGAGGGATCTTTGAAAGCGACGTTTCCTTTTCTCAGAGTATAAAATTATTTCCAAGAGTGAAACTGTTGTGTGTCAGGAGTGTCAGCATGAGCCCTAGGCAGCACTGCCAAACCTGAGATGGCCAGAGCAGCAGTCAAGAGAGAGAAAGTGACAGAATTTTATTTGGCTTTATCTGTCTGTGACTGAGCTAATAATCAGCTTATGCTTGCTTAAATGGCTGTGGAAGCCTAATTCCAAATTTATATTTAAAGTATTCATGTCTGAGAATAACAAATCTATGAAGGCAGAAGTAAAATAGCCTAACCAAAAAACGTACTAATCTTTAACTTCAAAAAGATTCTGAAATTATATTGTTTAGGTTTTAAAGTTTGGATCCACATTGCACAGATTTGGAGAGCAATAAAGGATTAGAAGGTTGGAATAAGGGACCTTTGAAACAAGATTATTACTGCTCAGAGCAGATTTAACCATGAGACGAGGTAATTGTTTTTCTACCAACATATGTTCTAATACTTCAGTGCAAAGCGCTACACATCTAGAATGTTTGTCCTGAATTTGAGCAATATTGTTCTGCATATTTTTGAGGGTTTCAAAAGGATCACAAAGAGGGCATACAAGTATATTTAAATATAGTCTTGATCATGTTATTAAAATGGTATATATTTTTTAAAAGGTGAAACACAGGGAGATAGTGTAATATTATGCATGAGTGCATGAATTGTTGAAGAGAAAATGAAATGTTCCGTCTTCTGAGAAAAAAAAAGTGGCTATAATAAAGAAAATGCCTACAATATTTCTTTAAAAGATGATAGTGCGAATAACATTCATAATAATAGGAATAGGAGTTAACATTTATTTCCTGTTTATTCTGTGCACAGGCATTCTTTTAAATGTTTTACCTGCATTTGTGCTTTAATTGTTAGCACAACCCTATATTTAATTCCTGTTTTCCAGGTGAAGTAAATGAATAGAATTCAAAGTAGACAGTCTGGCTCCTAAGAAAATGATCTTAAGCCAATATAGTGTATTGTCACTCAAGAACCTAAATGTGATATCACAATTAAAAGTTATTGTATCTTTGATGTTGTCCTGCTATGGCAATAAATGACTGTTTTCCCTGAGGTTGTTAAATTCTTCCATCTGCCCCCTCCCTCACTCCGTTATCCTGTGAAACAAAATTTTCAACACATATTTAAAAAATAATACTTAGATATTTTCCTCTGAGTTTGTCTTCATTCTAATGCGTAATAGATATGTAACCAAGTCATTAAAATTGATAAGGTTCAATCATATTCAAATTTTAAAATGGGGTTAGCATTTACAAATTACTGAAAGGAGATGAAAAAAAAGTGACTGGCCCCAGACATGAGAGATGTTCACCAAACAGTTAGTTAATATTACTGAACCAGAACAGAAGTGATGTATTATGACAGGCTTTAGTGTATGGCTTATTCTTCTTATGTGTAAAATTTCTACTACAGTTTACAAATTTTATTGTACATAGTTGCCACAGAGCCCCAAAATGCATGTAAATTAAAAGCCATCTGCTGTTGTCCTCTTCTCTACAGAAGTTTCAACTTTTCCTTACCTTCTTGTAGACATATTCCTCCATATTGATGGTTAGCTGGTATTTAAGGAATCCCTAATAACAATTTTGGGTTGTTGATTTACATACACAATGGACCTTGCAACCTCTTTGTATACATAATAGTTCTCTGGGACTGCATATTTTAACATGAGATTCCTGAATCCTACTCCTAGAAATTATTATGTCTGGGGTGGGGCCCAGGAACTTGGTTCACCACTCATACCTAACATCTTTTCTGAAAGAAATGATCAAATCTTAAGTTGATTTTCTTTAAAACAAACAAAAAAATTTACAGTCAAACACTTCATTCATGTTGTTTCATTATGAGCATTTACCAAGTGTAAGACTCTGTCGTAGGTGGGTTTTACATGTTATATCCTTTCATCCTGGCAATAGATCAGCAAGTGAATTCACAGTTTAACACATTGGGACTCAGAAAGCTATCAACAGTCCACAGTCATGCAGAATCCTAATTTGAACAAATGTTTGCTTGAATTCCAAAGCTTCTGCTGAAGGTTAAAGAGACTAAGTAACTTGTCACAGGTCACAGGGTAAAGTATGGCTGTAAAGTCAGATATTCACACTCCTACTCTAGCCCTCTTTTGGAACATGTATAATGTGTATCCTGTGGAGAAGAGCAAATCTTAAATAAATGGAAATTATTATAAGTTGAATAAAGATGACTAGAATAAACAGCTCTCTAAACATTTCAAACTAGTATGATTTCTCCGTGATATAAACATTAATGGCCTTTTAGCTAATGATTGATTTTTCCAATTAAATTTTAAGTGAACTCTGGAAGGTATTTTTCTGTTCATAATTGTTTCACCTAAAATATTTTTGAGGAATTATTTTCAAAGTGTAAATTCTTCCGGATAGATTAAGATTTCCTATATCCTTGAACTGCTCCAAATCATGATATTTATCATGTCAATTGCTTTTTTAAAGTTTGCATTCTAGTTTCCTTCTTCTGTTCCTTAATAATCTATAGTTCCATCACCATAATATATTTATTCCTCCCCTTTCCTTAGTTTCTCTCTCTCTTTTTTCTCCCTTCCTTTTTTCCTTCTTTTATTTAGAATGCTTACTGAAGTAGTATAAAGCAGATGTCAGGAACATTGCCACATGTTTGATAAAAAACAATAGAAGACCTACCTGCCACCCATGCAGTCACAATCCTTAGCCCAAGTAGACCGTAAATAGTGTGTCTAACTAATGTGTATACATGAATAAAATGTGGCTTCTTTTATTTGTGTTAATACTTAAGCATAAAGAGAAACAAAGTGGAAATACACTTGATACGAACTAATTTTGAGTTGTCAGGACATTTGTCTCCAAAATTCTTTTGAAGTTTTAAGATAAAGTAAGGGGAGCTAAATTTTACCTTGTTGGGTGGGGGAACCAGCTATGTGAAAAGTCCATTATACAGTTCTGAAATGTGCTTAGTCTTTATTTTTGACTGCTGCTTTCACTAAGATTACACAAGGATTAAAGAAAAGACAAGTAACTACATGTCTTCTTTCTTGAAAAATCTATTTCGTCTTTGTGGAATGTAGTAAAATAGTAAAAGGTAGGTGCTAGAGGAAAAAGGACACAAAGGAGCAAGGAAGAAAATCTACATGCTATCTCTTTAGTCCCAGGGTACCAGAGCTTTGGCAGTATGCTGAAGTATCAATATTCATACATTCGAGCTGAAACCCAAGAAGCTGAAATCCAACAGCTGAAACGCTTTCCTTCCATAATGTATTTGCCAGACGTGCAAAGGATTGGAAAAGACGGAAAGCTGGAAAAAGTTCTTTTTTTTCTAAAGTGTCCAAATGATTCTTTCTACAGTGCCCTACTTTTGTGAGCTCTGTTTTTGCCTTAGGTCTATTCATTTCATTTTTTGTTTTCTTCTTATGATTTGGAAATATGATTAGAGCTTACAGTGGGAAATGAGTTGGCTCAAGGAATTAATTCTTTGGTTTCAGGGAAGAAAATATAATTTTCATCTGAATAGGATGTATATTTTATGTAGTTTCTATTAGATATTAGATATACATATACATAAATAAGATATAAATAGATATACATAAATAAGAACTGAATAAAGAAGCAAAAATGGGGAGGACAGCGCAAGAGAGTGATAGCAATGAAAAAAGGAAGAAAGAAAAAGCAAGGAAGGAATAAATGAGGAAAAATGTGATTGAGAAAAAGAATGAAATGGTATAAACATGTAAGTAACTGTAAATGATGAATCTGTAGTATTAACATCTGCATTCTAACACTGAATACAGAAATGATTAATCAACCTATTTTATACACCAGCAAAATAAAGCTTTTTGCACATATGTTCTGTGGTGAGAAAACAAGGAACCAGAGCAAGCATAACAGAGACACCTATATATTGATGTAATGTTTATGAAGTGCCAAACAGCCTCACATTTTTGTTCTTTCACAATGCACTGGGCATGCTTTTGGGATATTTTTTGAGAGAATTTATCTTGAAAGTATCTGGAGGAATTCAAAAATGAATTATGTTGGTCCACATTATGCTGCTTTAAGAGAATGTCACAGAATTGGTCATTATAATGAACAAAAATATATTGGCTCAGGTTTCTGGAGTCTGGAAAGTCAAGATCAAAAGAATGGCATCTGGGGAGGGCCTTTTTGCTGCATCATCTGATGGCAGGAGGGCAAAGAGAGGGCAAGACAGGGAGCAAAAAGGAGCCAAACTTGCCCAATTATAAGAAACTAACTCCCAAGATAAGGGCATTAATCTGTTCATTAGGGCATTTCTCCAAGGACACATATTCCATTAGATACTACCTCACAATATCACTGCATTAGCAACCAAGTTCCCAGCACATGAACTTTGGGAGACATGTTCAAGCCATGAATCTAACAGGTTTAAGATTTCAATCAGTGATTTTCAGTATAAGAAAGAATTAAGAGGAAAATGTTTTATGGTTGGCTTAGATTTGATTTACTTTTTTATTTTCTTCTGAGTATATATAACACAGTTGCATTTAGAGAAGCTGGATAAGAAAGGTTTTTGCATGTTTTTAATTGTGCAAATGTCAAATAAAGTATTGTATTACTTTACTACGTGCTACTTCAGAGCTAGGATTTCCCAAGTGTATTAAATGTTCAGTTTAGGGTTTAAATTTCACTTAAAAATACACTTCTTAAGAAAATATTCCTTTGGCTAATCCATGCATTTTATTCAATATTCAATAAATATTAAAGGCTTCTTATCTCCTGGAATTCTACTGGGTACAGGTTATATAGCTATTAAAGAAAACATACAAGAGTTTGGCAAAAGGGTATTATATGTAATGAGAGAAATGATATAAATAAGTAAATACACAGTAATACAAAATCTTAAGCAGAAAAAGGCACTATGAAAAACAGTAAGCAGATATTTAAAGGACTGAGTGCAGCATATATATTTTGCAGGAAATCCCAAATGTATTAAATGTGAACACCAAAAAATCATAAGAATACCAAAAATAGAATTGTTGTGTATCTACTGTGAAACAGACACTTTGCAATATTCTAAGTACATGCATAGAGTTTGACCCTAACTTATTTGTCACAAAATCTCAACCTGGAGAATATTACTATTCCCATTTTTCACATGAGAGAACTGTGTGTTATAGATGCTGTGCAACTTTTCCCATGATCATACATCCAGTATGAGAAAGCAACAAACTAAAACCAAGGAATTGTGTTACTACAAGGCCATTGCTCTTTCTTCATTATTTTACTGGTTTTAAAACACCAAAATGGTTTAAATAACATGAGAAAATCAGAAAAGTGAGATTTGAAATTGGAATCATGATTAACCTGATGAGAAAAAAAAAAAAAAAATGTTAATGACTCAAATCAAACACAGTAAACTAACACACTTACCCCTTATTGAAGGAGCTTGTTGATTTTAATGAGATATTTTCAACTATTTTCTTGAACAGCCTGTAAGAATAAATTCAAGCATGTTTTAATAATATGATCTTTTTGAGTGGGTACTTGTTCTTTCAATGTTGATGACAACCCTAGTATCTAAATACACTGACTGACAATTTAGAGCTGTTTGTTTTTCTTTCATTTTTCTTTTACTTTCTATTCATGCTTCCTGCAACACTAGTGGTCTATGAAGCTAAGAGTAAATGAATGAACAATCACCATTTATATGCTCTAATTCTCCTACAGATATTTTATGATAAAATCACTTACCTTTCTTCTTGATATTTCAAAACAATAATGACCTATTTTTATCTACAATCATCTTCCATGTGCACTAATGAAATAGCATGCAATCTCTTTAGAAGATATCACATATTTAGAAACGCATTGCAGTTCAGATCAAGTATAGCTCTAATCTTGTTTTGCGCAGTGATAAATGGAATATACACACACGTGTGTGTTTGTATTATATAGTCTAATTATAAGTTCTATGAATATTTTATTTCATTTAAATTACTGGCTGGAGATAACCTGAAGAAATGATAGTGAAGATTTCTGAGCTAAGGTTTACCGCAGTACACAAAATAACTTTGTATTTATGTAGCTTCGTTTTGTTTTGTATTTCTAGAACCTCAACCTACTGGCTTACTCGCATCCAATCTTTTCTCTACTGCAATGAGAACGGCCTCCTAGGCAGCTTTTCAGAAGAGACGCACTCGTGCACGTGTCCGAACGACCAGGTGGTCTGCACCGCGTTCCTGCCCTGCACAGTAGGAGACGCCTCCGCTTGCCTGACATGCGCACCAGACAACCGCACCCGATGTGGCACCTGCAACACTGGCTACATGCTCAGCCAGGGGCTCTGCAAGCCTGAAGTCGCCGAGTCCACCGATCACTATATTGGCTTTGAAACTGACCTGCAAGATCTCGAGATGAAATATCTGCTGCAGAAAACGGACAGACGAATAGAAGTCCATGCCATTTTTATCAGCAATGACATGCGCCTCAATAGCTGGTTTGATCCCTCCTGGCGTAAGCGGATGCTCCTCACCTTGAAGAGTAATAAGTACAAGTCAAGTCTGGTCCATATGATTTTGGGTCTCTCTTTACAGATTTGCTTAACTAAAAACAGCACCTTGGAGCCAGTGTTGGCTGTTTACGTCAATCCCTTCGGAGGCAGCCACTCTGAGAGCTGGTTTATGCCTGTGAATGAAAACAGCTTTCCAGACTGGGAGCGGACTAAGTTGGACCTCCCCCTGCAGTGTTATAACTGGACATTAACTCTGGGGAACAAATGGAAGACATTTTTTGAGACAGTACACATCTACCTGAGGAGCCGAATCAAGTCCAACGGCCCCAATGGTAATGAGAGCATTTACTACGAACCTCTGGAGTTTATTGACCCTTCCCGGAACCTGGGCTATATGAAAATCAATAACATTCAAGTGTTTGGCTACAGCATGCACTTTGACCCTGAAGCAATTCGGGACCTGATTTTGCAGCTGGACTACCCCTATACTCAGGGATCCCAGGACTCAGCACTTTTGCAACTACTAGAGATCAGAGACCGTGTAAATAAACTCTCCCCACCTGGTCAGCGTCGTCTAGATCTTTTCTCTTGCTTGCTTCGTCATAGACTCAAGCTGTCTACTAGTGAGGTGGTGAGGATCCAATCTGCTCTTCAGGCGTTTAATGCCAAATTGCCAAACACAATGGATTATGACACGACCAAATTATGTAGTTAACCATAAATGTCAAGCACAACCCAAAATCTTGAAGGAGTTTTTACAGTGCTTTTGTGGAACAGTTTATGTTTGGAAGAGTAAATTTAAATTGTCTTTTCAATATCTGTCTTATATCAGTCAATAACATTGGATGGAAATTTAAACACATGAACTTGCTGACAATGAATATATTATACTGCAGTTTTGGTTTATGAATGAAATAAATACTGACACCAGTCTAGAAGACATTCTACTTTTTACAATAAATTTCATTTGTAATTTTATATGTTCCGTGGCAATGCTTTTGTGCATTACATCCTCTAGCGGGAACATAAAAAGATACCAATAAAATTTTGTAGCTGAACAGTTATTAAAAAGAAGTGCTGTGGGATTCTTTTTTTCCATGAAATGAGTTCTATTTTGGTATAGTTTGTTAGAACCTGGGGAAAAATTCACCAAGACTCTTTAATGGAAACATTTGAAGGTCTCTTTCAATTATCTTTATGGAAAACCCAACTAGATAGGATACTTACTATTGTTTTTTGTTTGTTTGTTTTGTTTTTGTTTTTTTTATGGTTAACAGAACAACGACAGTAGTATGTTTATTACCTGTACTAGAGACATAATTATAATTAAAGTATTCAGATAAACTAATTCTTAAATATCAGAACATTTTGGCAAACATACAAAAAAATCAGTGTGATAATAAGGCATATCATGGAGAAAGCAAACCCTTAATTTCCTTAGCAACTTGCTTGCTTTCTCCTTCCCTTTCTACATTCTAGGAACCAGTAATCAGCGCACTTGGCACAATTATTTTAATTTCAAGTCCTGAAAACCTAGTTATTCCAGCACTTTATCTGTGTCAATAAAACATTCTAGAGTTCACAGATTGTAAATTAATAGTATAAAATAAATGTTCAAATAACTAGTTCAAGTGTAAATAGATTTGTTTCCCTCTCCCAGAGAAGCTCATATTACTAAAAATATTTTGAGGAGAAAATGAGTTCAATATGAAACCAATTTTAGTTCAAAATGTTGATCTGAAAATTAAGTTCCCATTTACTCATGAAATAATATTAGATATATTATTAGTTTTTTCTGTAAACTTGAATTTCATTTATGTTTAACTATGTGACCATATCTATAAAATGTGTGTGTGTGTGTTTTTTTTTTTTTTTTTTTTTTTTTTTTTTTTTTTTTTTTTTTTTTTTGCTATTTATCACTCAGCTCTATTCTAGATAGCTTATAAATATTTTCTTATTACTTAACCAAAACCATCGTCCAGGCCATGCCAGCTTTCCTGTTGGTCATGAAGGCATTTCTCAGGGCACAGAGAAAGAACCCCATGGCATGGATGAAAAAAAGAACTGATAGAACAAACGTTAGAATACAGCCATTCTTGATTCTTGGGTTATTTTTAATTCCTAAGCATTTAAGAGCAAAAGACAGTTCAGACAGAAAATAACCAATACACCATAAGCAAAGAATTGTTCTTCCACCTAATATATGTGTAGCTGAATGTCTTACTTCAGTTAGCTGATTTTTTTAAAAATATTAATTTCTGTCATAGTAGGTCATTCAACAGAAAATTTATAATAGTATTAAACACCATCTTTCTGGTATCATAGAAATCATTATTTTTGTTTAATTCTGACAATAGCACTAAGTTATAAATTATCATTCTCATTTTCTTGGTGAAAATAACAAAGGTTCATGGTGGCTTATCAAGCTCCCCAAGATCACAAACTAAGTTGAAAGATCAAGATTCCAATATAGACTTCTCTGGAACAAATTTGTCCTCTTTTTGTTGCACCACTGAGCATTAACTGAACCATCGTATTTCTGTATTTAATTTTATTTCATGCAATGGCTTATGGTGAAACAGGAGTAACCTAAGAAATTGAGGTCTAAATCAGTAAACATTATATGACACACACTCACAGTACATCCAAAATATTATATAAAGCCGGCATTGATCATACACAATTAGTCATCCACAGGGTGACCAAGCTTATCAAACATAAACACTATGTTTCAAAAGACACATACTATAAAAGTCAGAGATGCCTCCAGAACCTTTTCCAGAAGAGTCTTGAAGGTCCAGCTATCTAGAGCCTTGACACCCGGAAATCATCTGAGCAACATGCACAATTACCGATGGACTCTGAAGAATATTAATTACATTGTACTTAAAAGAAATTATCAGGAGTGCTACTTCTTTTATTGCACAGCTAACTTATTCCTGGCCGCCATGTGAGAAAGAAGACCTATGACCACAGGTAAGAAAGTTCATAACTGGGTCTTATCCTGGGACTCCTCATGTCTGGCAAGTCTTGTCACAAAGGTCCTATTCAATAAAATAAAAGGAGCTCCAGCTCTTTTAGTGCTCTGTCAGTGAGTGTTTGATATCTCTGAGTCAAAGTTTCTCCGGAAAGGAGAGAAGTAATAGCAATACCTTTTTCTGAATGTTGTGTCTAAAATAACATTAATACAATCTACATAAACATTCCAAGCAAATTCTACAGGGATATATAGATTTAGAGGATACATGACTAAAACATAAACATATTTTATGTTTCCATTTCTCACATATTACCACCTATTAAGAAATGTCCAATAAGAAATAGACTATATTAATAATCTAAGTTAATACAACATGAATTACCAATGTATAAGAAAAATGCAGTTCAAAAACATTTAATTTTTCATGAATTGGCTTATATACAAACATTTTCGCTCACTGTTGTTTTAGGAATTTGGGTACTTTTAATAAAAACTTTTATTTTTAAATTTTCAATATAAATTTTATTGTCAAAACCTTATTTAGAACAAAAGATATATTTGAAATCATGTTTCAAAAATGGGACATTTTACTTCATTTAGATTCTTGATATCCACAAATTCATGCCTCTAAATTTATCTTGAAGTTAATAAATTCAATAGTACCTGAAATTCTGAAAATCAAAAATTTATTGTGAATACATTTCCTCTAGGAACATCTCTTACTGCACCAACTATTTTGATGACCATGACAGTGTGACTTGACTAGCAATCTCTGGAATCTCAAGTTGCATTTTTGCAAAGTGAATCTGTTTCCAAATGTTCACTCTGAGCTCAAAGAAATAAAATTGAAAATGCAGAAATAGCTGATGGTCTCAGGTGCATTTCAATAATACAAGATGATTCATTTTCTCTTCTCTCTCTCTTCCTCTCTCTCTCTCACTCTTGCTCTCTCTCTCTCCCCCACCCTGCCCTGTCTTTGTGGTTATTCTCAAAATGCGAAGAAACAGCTTGGAATGAACCAGGAGCATGGACTGTTCTATAATTCTACAGAGACCTTCTTTTGTTCTCTTCATTGTGCACATTGAAAAGCTCTTCATTTTGAACAGATATAAAATATATTCATTGAATAAAATAACCCATTTGATAAAACTCAAGAGCAAAATAAGACTATATGTACTTGCTAAAGTAGAAGTTATAGAATACAGGAATTCAACTGGAAGGAAAGTGAAAAGTTTTGGAAACCAAATAGAAAAGACACCTTTTACATAATAAACTTGGTATAAAATTTTAAGAGGCTACATGCAGGTTTTCCAAGTCAATGAGACAAATGAAAAGAACATTTTAAATAAACCAAACCATACTATGATAACAGTACCACTCTGAGTTTGTGCCTGGATGATTGTAGTAGAAAAATAATCATTTAGCAAACTTAGACATTTTCCCTCTAGCTTTAAGTATAATATTTATCATTTGACTCACATATGCTAGTATCCTTAGGAAGTATAATCCAGTCAGTTGAATTTTTAAAACTTGAGAGTTTACGCTTTGTCATTCCTATTTACTATACCATCTATTTATGCTGTTGCTATTGACATTCTTTCTTTCTTCCACCTATGAGATCAGATTTGTAATTCTATGTCTAGTCTTTCCTAGTCTAATAATTTCAAGAATTATAATTCAGTCAGTTTAATAATTCCAATATTTGGCAAGCACATCTTAGTTAGCAGGACATTTTTACAAACATCTCCGTTTCTTTTACATGAAGGCAACATTAGCTACCTTAATGAACTATGAATAACTGGTAAATTAGAATATCCATGTCAAATTATTTGATACTTAGGACATGGCAGCCAAGTGTAGTAAACTAGTACATATAAATGAAATTCAAAGTGAAGCAAAAATATTACTCTTGAAATTCTGCTGTGCGCTAGCAATCAGATTAACCAATGAATGATTGAAGTACTATTTTATTCTACGATGACAGAATATGGCTATCATATAATAACTATAGTACATAATATGTGAATAATTGAATAGATGCGCAATACTTAGCATGAGTAAGGCACTATTCTGAGAGCATTGCAAATACGAACATTTCCAGGTAAGAGTAATCTTATCACAGGTTTCTGACTTGTCACTCCCTCTGTCCAGCATCATTATGGACACAAAACACTCATGAAAAGGACTTCAAAAGTGCAAGAATGAATAAGTATGGGAAAAAATGAGGTCCATATAAAATATTTGTAGCAATAATAGAAAGCTACATAACACTTAATAACACTCAAACATCAGTACTACTTAAAAATGTATTTACTACGGAAAACAGAAATCAGTTTCATTAGTTTACATGAAAGTATTTAAAATGTATCTCATACTTTTGGTTTTGTTTGTATTTTATGGTAATGGGCAGTTTTAAAACTAAATATATATTCATTTTAAACCATTAAAATTATAAAATACAGGAAAAATGAAAGAGTAAATATTCACTTATGCACATTAAATACTAGATATTTTAGAGATCTAGGATAATAAGCAATAAACTATTATTAAAAAATACATGTAATAAGTGTTTAAAATTCTTGTAAATAAACCTCTAACAAATTTTTAATGGAAACAAGGAAAGCTCTCATTTTTTGTAGAATAAAATAAAATATTACATTCTTATTTTTAATACAGTTGAACATTTCTTCCATCGTAAGTTTGAAAATTCTAACGCAGAAGAATAAATCATAAAGTAGATGAAAATATAAGTTAAATATAAGAAATAAACAATGAAATTATGAAAAAGTATAAAACTAAACTGACAGTTTTGGAAATACGCATTATGCTGTTAGAAGAATACACCAATACTGCAACAGATATCACTTCTAAAGTCATTTTATTTTATTATTATTATAAATTTTTTTTTGAGGCGGAATCTTGATCTGTCACCCAGTCTGGAGTACAGTGGCAGGATCTCGGCTCACTGCAAGCTCCTCCTCCCGGGTTCACATCATTCTCCTGCCTCAGCCTCCTGAGTAGTTGGGACTAAAGATGCTCGCCACAACACCCAGCTAATATTTGGAGTTTTTAGTAGAGACAGGGTTTCACCCTGTTAGCCAGGATGGTCTAGATCTCCTGACCTCGTGATCCGTCCGCCTCAGCCTCCCACTTCTAAAGTAATTTTTAAGTTTACTTTCCATTAAAGAAGACCTTAATAGAAATTTTTATAATTACAAATATGTCATAATTATTTTAAAATGTGTTTGGGAAAACAAACTGTTGTGAACAAATAAACCAATTGGAAAATAAGATCAATTAGCAGAAATGTTCATCAACAGATATTAAAATTTATATAAAATAATAATTTAAAACATCAGAAATATAGTAAGAATGTATAAAAATAGCATTAGGTAATACAATTTCATTTTAATAGGTTAAAGGGAATACAGTTTTTCTAACTTGGGTTTGATTTTCTGTTTGGAAATGAGGATTCAAAAATAAGATTTACATCTTAAAACAAAAGCAAGGAATAAATTCTAGTGGCTTACAGTGTTAACACCATCAACAAATAATAATATGAGTGCTAGCTGTGGAGATCTCTAGTGTTAAAAGATTGTTCTCTCAGAAAGAGCTGCTGAACAGAAATATAATGCAAGCCATACATGTAATCTCAAATTTTCCTGTAGCCACTTTTTTGTTAAAAGTGAAAGAAAAGCCAGAAGAAATGTTTTTTCTTACATAGCATCCTGCCTTGTGCCTGCAATACTCTTCTATCCCACACCCTTGTCTTCCATTTATAATGATGATGAGGATGATAAATAATAATAATAATTATAATTCGTGAGTCTGATAAAACATCACAGCACATTTGAATTTTTCTTTATTATTCTGTATTATTATTATTTATTATTCTATATTCTTTATTCTTTATTATTATTCATCTATTTTAATTAAACCAATATATTTAAGATATAATTTCAGATGTAATCAATATGAACTATTATTACTAGGGTCATTATATATACTTTTGTCCCAAGTCTTGGAAATGTAGTGTGCATTTATTCCCAGCTCAGTTTTGCCTTTTTCTTTCTTTTCATTTTTTTTTTTTTTTTTTTTTTTTTTTTGAGAAGGAGTCTTGCTCTGTAGCCCAGGCTAGAGTTCAGAGTTCAGTGGTGTGATCTCGGCTCATTGCAACATCCGCCTCCTGGGTTCAAGCAATTCTCCTGCCTCAGCCTCCTGAGTAGCTGATATTACAGGCACCTGCCACTGTGCCCAGATACAGTTTTTAAGGGCTCAATAGTCACATGTGGCCCATCGATACTTGCTGCAAGTGCAGCTTCAGTGTGTGACTTTCTCACTCTTCTTGTTTCACGTGAGCGAGCAGCCCCACCTGTGAGGAAACTTTCTCTAGATGGGGAGACTCTCCTGTCATCTCAATTCAACTTCATTTTCTGCATTTTATACATTTTTGTTTATATACTTTCATTATCTTTGTTATCTACTTAGATATAGTAAAGCCTCTCCTGATGTCCTACACAGTGATTCAAACCTATACACTCCTTGGTTAGCAAGACTGGAATTTTTCTCTTTTTCTGTCATTATCTTACCCACACATCCTCCATTATCTCAAGGTTGAATTTCTGCTTCATTTTTGAGTTCTGATGTTTTCTTGTGCTTTCATCCTTGTTAGCTTTGCTTAAAAGGGTAGTTGTTGATCTAATCTGTCAGTTTTATGTGTTTATTAGGGAGCTTTTATTTTTTTAATTACTGACATTGCTGTACTGATGAAAATCTAAAATATATATTTTTCCTCTCATTCCCCTTGAATCCTTTCCAATCCATGCTTTACCCAGTCACAAGAGTGAACATTGACAATGCAAATCTTTTAAAATATAAATCTGTTATTTATTTTTCAATAAGATAGGTATCTAACTTGTTAGTTGGCATGTAATTCTTTTCATAATGCCATCCTTGGCTATTTCTCTATCCTTCTCTTCAATCGTATTTATTTCACTGCAAACTAAATCTAACTATACAAAAGGTTTTTAGTGCAAAGATGGAATACTCTTTCATGTCTCCAGACTTTTTTTCTTACATAGCTTCCTGCCTTCTGCCTGCAACACTCTTCTATCCCACACCCTTGTCTTCCATTTATAATGATGAAGATGAGGATGATAAATAATAATAATTCTAATTCATGAGCCTGATAAAATATCACAGCACATTTGAATTTATTATTCATCTTTTGGATAACAAAATGAACCATTGCTTTTATACTCCAATTGCAACAATGTGAAAATGTTAATAAAGTCATTTTGATAGTCAGCTGTGCTTAGTTTCTTACCTAAGTTTCTCTATTAGACTTCAAGTTCATAGAAGGCAGAACTATACATAATCATATTCTTTCTTTAAGCCTTTACTATGTACAGTTATTGAAAAGCCTGAAATCAGTGGTCCCTGTACCCACTACACTTTATAAGTCCAACACATATTGGTTCCTTGAATGGATGACACAAAAAAAGGGATTCTGAATTTAAAGATTCTACAAAAATAGTTCCTCTGTGTAAATGTTTTAGCCTTGTGCATAACTTATATTACAGTAAGGTTAAAATAAATACAGCTAAGAGCCAATGCTATAAAATCTGTTATATTCTTCCTTTTTCTAAATTAAAACAGCATCATTGGACCATTTCAATAGCACTTGTCCATATTCTTCCATCATTATATCAACAACATATGGCTGATTTCACAGCATCATTCACCTAACATACTTCATTTTAATAGGAAAGGAAGACAATTCAAAAATATATCACAAATATAAATTTAGATAAGTTTTCCTTAGGGAGCTGTCCGTACTATCCTACACAAAAAGAGGATAGAAAATGAGCAACTAACTCAAGAAATTCATTTTATTGATTTCCATACAACATAAGATAATACCTTTAATATTGCAAACAAAATATTTTAAGTGAAACCACAATTACCCAAATTGTTGCTTTATTATTAGGTATTATTTTATAATTCACTTGAAAGTGATTGATATTTGTTATTTTCTGCAGTAGACAATCCTCCTTTACTTTGAGGCTAATAAGATAAAGTAGTATCAATAATTTATAAAACACGGTAGCAAATTTTACTTTTTAAAGTACAATTTACCCTTGTTACATCACTTCCTGTATTTTCAGATTCTCTAATTTTAATTAATTAATTAATTAATTAATTAATTAATTAATTAATTATTTCAAGATGGAGTCTCCCTCTGTCACCCAGGCTGGAGTGCAGTGTGCAATCTCAGCTCACTGCAACCTCTGCCTTCTGGGTTCAAACAATTCTCCCTGTCTCAGCCTCCCATGTAGCTGGGATTACAGGCACCCCCCACCACATCTGGCTAATTTTTGTATTTTTAGTAGAGATGCGGTTTCACCACGTTGGGCAGGCTGGTGTCTAACCCCTGACCTTAGGTGATCCACCTGCCTTGGCCTCACAAAGTGTTAGGATTATAGGAATGAGCCACCACACCCAGCCAGATTCTCTAATATTTATATGATGACTCACATAGATTAAATAAGTATAAAAGCATATCTTTCTTAAGATTTTTTAAACACTAAGACTAATAAAAATATTATACTCAAATCATTTAAATGCAGAAGATTGTACTTATAAATTATGTGAAATAGATTACAATATTTAGAAAGTGTTTTATGTATTACTTATGCGGAAGTGGTGGAAATGTGTAAAATGTTTTATTTCAGTTATGTTTCGGAAACTCATAATCTATACACTGGTTTATGATATTGTCTTGTTTCCCTTGGACAGAAAATTCTAGTAAGTTATAACATAGTTTATAAAATACATATAAATTATATAATGTCTATTATGTAATTCTTAATTGTTATTTACTTTGTGGCCACTAATTTTGCAGAATATTCCAGTCTATAATCATCTATGCTAAATTCTTAAGTAGTTTAATAGATTTAACAGTTGAATAGATTTTATTTTCAACTTAAAAAAATCTAGAAAATATTTACTAATCACTCTGTTACAACATACCTGTACTAACGTGATGCCTTATAGTATTATTTAAAGTTGGAGGTAAGATAGTTTAAAAAATGTATTATAAACTCAAGAACGTTCACTGAAGTATATATTTTAAAGCAATATATGCTAAAACTGATATGCTAAAAAAGATAAGATAAGATGGTAAAAATTCTCTATTAAAAGCAGAAAAGGAAGAAGTGGGAAACGTGGAGATTAAGTACAATAAATATACAACAATTAGAAACATAGTAGACATTAATCTATGTATTTCAACAATCAATTTAAATATAAATGGTCTAAATACTATCATTAGCTCAGATTGTCATAATCAACAAAAAAGATCCCACTATATATTTTCCAAAAGAAGTCCACTTATATAAAAATTCAACTTAAAAGGGATAGAAAAATATATACTGTGCTAATATCAATCAAAAGAAGGTTGAAGTAGCTATATTCATTGCTGAAGAAACAGGCTTCAGAACAAGAAAAATGAAATAAATTTATTTCCTGAGTCTTTATAATTAAAGTCTCTTTTTATTTTTGTTCAGCCTTCACTCTAACTAACAAAATAATGCCTTCTATGCATTACTTTTCTGCTCATGTATCCTCCAATTCAACATCTAAGTACTCTAATGTATTTTCATAGTAATGAGCATAAAATTTACAATTTACAAATTACTCAAATGCTGTATTTATTCAGTAATGTAGCAGGGACAAAATGGCTTTTATAAGGATATTTTTCACAAATGCAAATCTTGTACACTTTTGATACCTTCAAACTCTTTTACGTAACTCTTTTATGCAGCTTTTTCTAAATTCCTTATTTCTAAATTCCTTATTCCGTATACTAAGTAATCAAACTGACCATCAGTTACTTTATGCAGTAGTAATAGCAAACAACAGTGATCATTTTGACACCTCTGCTTGTTTTCCTTTGTACCAAATGACTCTATATTGATAAAATGTTTGTATTTATGTTAATTTCATCAGCAATAATCTATTATCTGGGAACCCAGAATCACATGTAATTGTCCTAACATTATTTTTAGAAAACGTATTACTCTTAGTTAAAGTGATTACAGTAAAATGGTATGACACAGAAATGTGTCCAAGTTAAGACCACTTTTACCAGGAGAAACTTAATACATTCTCCAGTAATTAAAGAGTGTGAGATTTTTGTACCTCTGTATCACATAATTTGACCAAACATTATTTATCCTTCTGGAAATTGAGCTCCATAGACATACTACTTACGTGCTTTTCTCTGTTGTGAACCAGGAATTTTGAAAGTACTTTTGAATCTTTGGAAATATTTATCTAATAATAAATGGTACTAGACTGAGCCAATTTCATTTTCGAATGTTCTTTTGATGATACATCTCCACCTAAAATTAAAAAAATTTGTTTGTTTTATTGATTTCATTTATTTCATGTATTTCAGTCATGTATTTATTTCCTCAATAGAAACTATAGCCACCTACTGTCATATTGCTAGGTTCTGAGAATCAAAAAAAGGAAAACGTGGACACTGGCTGAGACTGTTAGATGTAAGTCAATATGCATTCTTTCTTCCTTTTAATATCAAACTCCTGAGTTTTAGCTCTCCCTGGTTGCCAGCAAGCGAATACATTCTTAAGCATTTAATGTGGCAAAGTTGTGGTTATATAACCAAATTTTTGGCCAGTAAGAATTCGAAAGGGAAAATGCATGCCTCAGTCATTTTTCTTAGGGCTAGCAACATAATTTTCAGGGTTCAATGCAAAATAAAAATGCAGAGCCTTGTTCAAAATTGTTACTTATTTCAAGAAAGTGACAGCAAAGTATTAAGCCAGTGTTGTGACCCTTCTAAGTTCAGGCTCCTTAACAACCTCCTAGCTGGCACATCAATGGACCCTAGCCCCTATACTCTTAATTGGAAGGTGAGTTCATAGTCCTTGCACTTTCATTCCTTCCCCACTTGCTGAATACAAAAATCACGTCAGGAAGAGGTAAATATCAAAAGATAAAAGCCAGGCATGGAATATGAAACAGCTACCTGTCATCCTTAAAGTAACTGGAGGAATGGCCAATTTCTGCGTAACTATGTGAGATAGAAATACAGTTCTAGCTTATGTAAGCTATTGCAATGTTTGGTTCTTTTGCTATGGTACATTGTCAGATAAACATTACATAATGATAAAAGGGACCATTCTCCAAGAAGACACAGCAAACTTTAACAAACTGACAAACTAACAATAGAGCATCAAAACATATAAGGCAAAAGTATATGTAATTGAAAAGGAAACTACTATTATTGTTTGAGGTTTCAACACCTCTCTTGCAGTAATAGATCAAGCAGGCAGATCATTGTCAGATGTCAAATATTACATATATACATTTTCAATAGGTCATCATATAAATTTGACTCTATGTTATTTAGTGTCCACACAATTGAATTTGTATTATCATACTACTTAATTTATACAGGTATAATTAAAACTGAGTAGATAATGTAAAGTTATGTAAATAACTTTCAAGTAGAAAGTTATTTCTTTAAGTGGTACTACACTGCCTTTAATATGATCAAGCTTATATTCATTGTACCCTGCTTTATAAGGATATATTTCTCTGATATTTTGTTTCATTTAAGGATACACAATTTCATTAATGTTGATATCAGTTATGCCAAATTATTGTTACATATACAATTTGCATATTGTATACACTTCAGCTGACTTCATTATTCTCATTAACATCAATATCAGAGATCATGCTGAATACATGGTATATTCTAGGCAGTAAAGACAAAATTCGGGGGAATATGATATAACACATTATCACCCTGTTGAGGACAGTAAAGTAAAAATCTAACATACTTTTCTTCCTATCTCCTCGTATATATGGATGGATGTGTTGCAGGACTTTTCCTTAGTTCAGCTAAAGATGGTGTTCTTGTCTGTCCCACAGCCACTAAAAGAATAAGACGGATTTTATTGTGTGAAAAGGGAGAAAATGAGGAACTAGTGATCCTCTGCACGGCCAGAGTCCCCTGCTGGATTGCTTCCTGCCCCAGCGTTGGAATCCCACGTTCCACACAGGAAGAGGAGGGGCCAGGCTCCTCCCTCACAAATGTGTGAACTTCGGAGGCTCCACCTCAGTGGGCAGGCTGATTGGCGATTCTCAGGATCCCTTGCACCTGGTTGTCTCATTGACCCCCCTCTAATGAAGCGCATCTAACTGTCCTTAGAATAAGGGTAAGAACGAAGACAGATCTTAACTGCTTCCTGCTAAAAGGGGGCGCCGTTTTGAGGAAATGGCAGTCAGAGCTCCCTCAGGGGCCTAAGGGCTCTCAGCAGCAGGAGCCATCGTCAGAGGCTCTGGTTCTCTGACTGTTTGGAGTCTGATAGCCTGAAGGGAAGAACAGACAAACCAGGTTATGAGAAAACATGTATCAAAATGAAACAAGGGGAGGGGTAAGGGCAGCTGAAAAATTCTGAGGCCTTTTACCAGTTTGTACTGGGAGAGGGAGGGCAAAAGCCTGACTGGAAAAGAAAAGAAAAGAAAAGAAAAGGAAGGGAAGGGAAGGGAAGGGAAGGGAAGGGAAGGGAAGGGAAAAAACAAACACACACCTTTACCCTGGCAGGGCGCAGTGGCACATGCCTGTAATCCGAGCATTTTGGGAGGCCGAGGCAGGCAGATCACAAGGTCAAGAGATCAAGACCATCCTGGCTAACATGGTCAATCCCATTTGTACTAACAAATACAAAAATTAGCTGTGTCTGTAGTCCCAGCTACTCGGGAGGCTGAAGCAAGAGAATCGTTTAACCCAGGAAGGGGAGGCTACAGTGAGCTGAGATCATGCCACTGCGCTCTAGCCCGGAGACACAGAGAGACTACGTCAAAAAAAAAAAAAAAGGAAGGAGAAGGAAGGGAGAGGAAAAGGAAAAGAAAAGAAAGGAAAAGAAAACACAAGACAAGACCTTTATGCCGGCATGTGGGGTTTCTGTGTTCCCTTCCCCAAGCCCAGTTCTAAGTCAACAAGTTTAAGGTTTTGGAAATTACCTCTTTCCAGTTTGGAGGATGCATCTGAGGGGAGTGTCCCACATTAGGGAGACATAATCACCTATCCATGTAGGGAGAGCTGAGGAGGAGAAATGAAAAAGAAGGCATATTTTCAAAAGAGTCCCCGGGGGGTCAGGATGCAATCCAAAGGGGTACAGACTGAAGATGAATGAGTATGCATCTAGAAAGAGGGGAGCCGGCATTCCTGGTTCTCTTCTCTTCCTGAAAGATACCCGGGCTACATGAGGGAGAGAAGGAAGAGCGTCCTCTTTCCTTCTTCCATCCTTGCATCCTAAGGAAATCCTTTCTCATTGAAATGAGCAGAGTGAAGGTAAGAGAAAAAAGTTACAGTGAGACAAAAATAATTTTAAAAGGCTTGAATCATATTTCTCCTTAGTCAAATTCTGATATGATATACATCAATACCTTGGTACAATATCAGAATGTACGAGAATTTGAAAGGATTACATTTGTGGCTAAAAGCATTTAATTTGTTTTCCCAGAGGCATTATAGATATGTATCTATCTTCACAAAATCTAGTGAAAACTATACATTTCAAATTAGCATCTAATGCTGTGTTCAAACAAGACACAGAAATGAAAAGTGGTTACATTTTACTTCAAAAATTTTCTGTTTTTTTATAAGTTTACTCATTTCTAAACTTTTATTAAATAACACAGCTATAAAAAGGAGCTATAGAACATAGATTTCCCATTTTCGTTTCGTACATATTGCCTACTATTTTTAAAACTAATCAAAATACTACGCCTTCAAGAGGATGGACATCCATTGGTGATTTTGAATTTATTTTTACATAAACAGATACCACAACAATTCTTAGCTCTAACTGTAGATAAAAGAGAATGCCTCCTCTCTGTTTTATCATCTTATAATAGCCTGTACTTTCAATAAAAGCTTAAAATATGGTAAGAAAATGTTACTCTTTGTCTATATTGAGTTAAAAAAGTATTTGAAAAGTTCGGAGTGTGAAGAGTGATATTATCTTAGCTGCAAATTTTCAGCAGACATTTAACATTCAGGACTGCTAGATAGCAAGCTAAATAAGTAACTTTATTCAAGCTAATGAAAAAGGATGTTTCACAGCCTGCAGCACTGACATTTGAATCACCACTGGCTACACATAGCTTAAAACCTAGGGCTTTGTTTCAATGGTCAGGAAACTTCAAAGAGAATTCTAATTGGAAATGAGAGAAAAATAGAGTAAATTAATTGGCAATTATACTTGTGGAAATAATGGAACAATAAAGCAGAAATAAATTCTTTTAGATAAGTGATTTGGTTGCTTTAAATAAAGTTCAACATTACGTTCTTTTACAATAATTTGTAGAGGTTGTAAGGTGGTAATATTTGCTCATTCATATTATATATTAAAGTGGAGACTTTTTAATTGAATAAAATAGTGGTAGAAAGGATATTCTTTCTGCCTGAAATGAGAATACATATTACCAGCAAACTATCTTTATTACCTAAAGTAACTCTAACAGCATCTACCAGAACATCAGACATAAAATGTGCAAAATTCAATAAATAACAGTAACTGCCATTATCTATCAGTAATAAGTTCGTTTATTTTTTGTTGTTGTTGTTTAAACTTACATGCCATCTTTTAGTGCCTTAAAGAAAGTAAAACTTGGCTAAGAAACATATTAGTTATGACAAGATTGTTATAATATACAGCAACATTCTAATTACTTCAATAAATGAAAGTTTACTTTTTGCTCATGAAAAAATACAATGTGGATGTGGGTGCAAGCCTGGTTTATACTCCAGGCTCCTTCTGTCTTGAGGCTCCATTAGTCCCTATGCCTTGAAATTCTTTGGATGAAGTTGGTTAACAAAATCTACACTTGGAGAAGGCAGTCGTACTTTTTAAACTCCTTAGCCAGAAAATGATTGTGAAGATAAGAAA
This sequence comes from Piliocolobus tephrosceles, assembly GCF_002776525.5. NCBI lineage: Eukaryota > Metazoa > Chordata > Mammalia > Primates > Cercopithecidae > Piliocolobus > Piliocolobus tephrosceles. The sequence goes on along the minus strand of NC_045434.1, from coordinate 46,759,004 downwards.
TAACCCACAAAACCACCCTCACTTCTAATAACACCTGCAGAGTCCAGTGGTCCCCAAGACTATCTTCAAGTTAGCTTACTTACTAGAAGTATTCACAGAAGTCCTTGAAAATGGTTATACCCAGAGTTGTGGTTATAAAAGTGAAAGGATAAAGATTAAATACAATGAAGGTAAAAAATGCATGGGACAAAATCTAGAAATGTTCTATATGTGGGGTTTCCCGTTCTTCTCTTCCAGGGAGTCATGCACAGCACTTAACCAGAATAGATTTGTGACAATATGTGTAGCGTATTTAGCCTCCAGTAAAGCTAACCCAAGTCTTAGTGTCTAAAGTTTTAACTACAGTCTGGTGACATGGACCTGGTTTACCAAATATGTGGCTGACTTATGTCTCCAGATTCTTTGCAGGCCAAGCTGTTACCATGGGACCCAAAGACTTCACCTTTTATCACATTGTTAAACTACTTGGTGTGGCCAAAAGTTTTCAGGTAAACAAAGACATATTTTTCAGGTAGAATATTCTAAGGGTTTAGAGATTACCTCAGGAGCCAATGGGAAAGGTCAGACCTTTCTCTGGGCAAGGTAAAAATCTTCCAATACAAAGTAATTTACATTTCTACTAATATTTCTTTGGTGAGAAATAATCACACGATGCCATCTAAACACAAAGGAAGTTGGAATGTGGGGTCCTTCACTGAATTGTTGATTCTCAGCAACAACTATACACAATGGGAAAGGGAGCATACATCTCTAGGGACAGCCAACAATCTCTGGAACAAGGTAGCTTTCTGTAATCCAGTGATTCTCAAATTAAGATTTATACAAACTTGTGGTGGCTTCATGGAAGTAAGCTGATGATACATAATTTCATTAAGAAAACAGGCTTTAATTATGTTCTTTCTTTTCTATGACAATCTTAAAAGATTATACTCTCAATCTTTAAAATCACAAAAATTGCTAATATGTATTGAGTGCATACTACATGACAGGTAATGTTCTAAGCACTTTACAGGTATTATTTTCTTTTAATCCTCAGAACCCCCATAAGAGAAGAGAACCCGCAGCAAGTAAATGAACCTGGATTGCAACTCAGACACTTGTCCTACAAGCTCTTGATGTGAAACTTAGATCTTTTTGGTCTGAAAGATTATTTTTGCCCACAGATTTATTTGTGTTTGCCCTTACACGTAACTTAATAATTTTAGCAAAAATTATTTTTGAAATAGTGAACTCATTTCTTACTCCTGGAGATTGTATTGCCCTGCTGCATCTGTTAGGATCATTTAAGCTACAAGTAACAGAGGAACAAACACAAACTGTTTTAAATAATAAATCAATTTTCTGGCTCACTTATCAGAAACGATAGTGCTAGTGTGGACTTTAGGATTATCTCATTTCATTGACTTTGGCTCCATTTCCCTGTAAATTGTTCTTCGGCATGTTATCCCCTCCTCAGGCTATTAGTAAAATTACTAAAGCAATTTCAAAACTCACATTCCTAAATAGCAATAACAAAAAAGAGTGAGAGTCATTCCTGAATCTTTCATTAAAGAACAAAAAGGAAATACGCAGAATACTCAAAAAACTCCATTTCTGTTTTTCTGAATTATTTTAAATGGTAACTTTAATCCAGTGCACTCCAAAAATATATATTCATCTGTTGGAATTGCCAAAGTAGTTTTATATTGAAGAATGTATAAGCCATTTCACTAGCTGAACCCATTTGACTTTTCAAAATAACTAAAGAACTTTGAGCTATTGAAGACCTGTTATGCACTGAATTGGGTACCCCGAAAATGTATATGTTTAAGCCCTCACTCAACATTGTGACTAATTTGAAGAGGATCTAATATTAAATGAGGTCAAAGGATGAAAGCATAATTCAATATGGGTACTGTCCTGTTAAAAAGATTCAGAAGCAATCAAAACTGCTGACACCCAGATCACCATAACTATCCTGTCCCATAAGAATAAACCACCAATTACACGAGCAACACTCATATCTAGTCAAGATAATCTATATTTAGGAGCACTGAATTATCAAGGGAATAAATATAAAATGTAATATCGAATAAAGATGGGCTCCACCTAGTGTCTCTTACCCAGCCAGTGTAATGCAATTTAGTCTTGTTCTAGGATACTCAGACAAAGACTTCTCTAGAATCCAAAGCTAATTAATTATTTAAACAAACCTGAAATGCTCCTTGCTTGAGTAGACATCACTTCCAGTACATTTATGCAGAACAAATATTTTAAATATTTTAACCTTGAAATGAAGCAAAATATTAAGTATTCTCCTGTTTTAGTTTATGTTTGATGATATCTTAAATAGCTGTGTTCCATAGGACTTTGCAAATAACACCAAATGATTTATAAGAATGAATGGAATGCTATTATCAAGTTATAATTAATCATTTGAAAACAATTGAGCATATTTATAGACACATAATGCATTCACAGCCCACAAAATTACTACGGCACATAGTTCTTTATTGGTAATTTTTGTGCAGACATTCTGCTTCATCAGCAGAAGTTTTGCTGATTTTTTTTCTTTGTGTCCCATGCTGGTTTGTTTAAGATCGACTTTTCTCTGGACAGTTTATATCTGGTAAATAATTGTATCTCTACCTCTGCAATTTTCAAAACGTTGATTTTTATTTTATTTTATTTATTTATTTATTTATTTTAGGAGAATTGTGTCAACAATGGGTATACTTTTATCAAAATGTGATTTTCATTCTGGAAGATTGTAAGTCTTTGGCACTCATGTTCTAAAATTTCACAGCAATGATTCTGCTTTGGTATTTCTGCTGTGCATTTGAAGAACTTTTGCAGTATGTAGATATTCAGATGTATAACATTCAAGCTTATAATTTTTCTTATTTTTTAGTTGATAACTATTTCCCCTTTCATTTCTCTTCTTTCTCTCTTCCCATCATCATTTTTTTTCAACTGGGTTACTGGGGTGAATTAGTTTAAGGTAGAAGTGGGGAGAGATTGATAATTTTCCTTATAACCTCCAATGTGATGATGACAGACATCTATAGAACAGAATGAGTCTGAGGTTTGGGGATAAAAATCACTAGGGGAATTTAAAATTTCTGTCTCATATTTTCAAAAAAATGAATATCAAAATAATAAGAATTATGTGTAATTGCCTTTGAATGAATTATAGAAACGTGTCCTTCATATATAATATTATGAAATTTTCCAACATAAGCAGTGCTTAAAGGGGTTTGTTACGTTAAAAGTCTGGTACTATAAGGCCTAATTAGTGCACACAGCAGGTAGAAACACAGCATGTGCTCTGAGAATTGGGTAATGGAAATAAATAGCGGCCATGATACAGGAAAAAATTATTTTAAAAAATCATTTTGCTAAAACAATTGCTAAATGCTTTATGGGGTAACTGTTTTAATGTTATGCTTCCAGATGACATATTTTACCCGTATTTTGCCTGTATTTCCTGATTTTTGGACACAGTATATTATTGTACTTCTTTCAAATGAGCAATTAGACACATTGCTTTGAATTTGGAGGTATTTCACCTAAGAAGAAAAAAAATCATTAGTCATTGAGTTTTTGACTAATATTATCTTTATAAACAAGCTTATTCTGTTTCTAGCATGAAAAACAGCCTATAAAATGGCTACATGCCATACTATCAATTATAGGCTCTATTTTAATTTTTTATCACATTCCATAAAAGCTTTTTTTTTAGAAAAGCTTGTGTGTATTTCTGATTATGTCATCAGACTACATTTTTAGGAGTAGAATAGCTAGATTAAAATGTGTAAATGTATTAATGACTTTTCACATATACAGCAAAAATTGACCTTCAGAAACACAATATTATTTTTCACTCCCAGTGAAAGTTATCTAAAATCTTTTACAATATTAGTTGTTACTTTTTAATTAAAAAAATTAAAATTCAATAATTTTTTTAAATTATAACTTTATAAAGCTAAAAGCTTAGTAATTATTTAATGTCATCATTTTATTTTGTCGATGTGGTGACTGTGTTCAAAACTAATTAATTGAAATGAAGAGTTATAAATTTCTAAAGACACAGGACAGACATACCTGAAATCTAGATTTTTTTGAAAAACTCCAAGTTGCAGTATTTTCTTGATATCAATCTTTTATAGCATTTCAAACGTCATGGGGTACCGTGTAGATATCTTAGAATTACAAATGAAGTGATATTCTAGATCATTGTCAAGAAAATGCTGTATTTTCACAGCTAAAATTGATTTGCTATTGTATCTACCATAGCTGACAACTTGAGTGAACATCTTCCTTAAGCTAAAAAACAATTAAAATTGTTTTCCCAGAAGTAACTGATAATAGTTGAGAATGTCCTTTACTTAAAAAGCTAATAAATCTGCTTAGATATTTATGACTATATTTAGAAAACAATTATTTGAGATATTTGAATATGATCTATATATATATAAGCTAAGAAATAATTTGACTCTTTCCTTTAAAGAGTTGCAGTTTATTACAGACACTGTATCAAGTTAATAAAAGTCCAGTTCTCAGCTTTGTTCACACTCTCAGACCTGAATCAAATCAACATTCCTATATATTTGTCTGTAATCCTTGCCCGTGCATATGTGTAATATTTCAGTATTTCTTAAGAGACATTTGGATATTATATTGTTTTCAAGGAACATTAATGCAGATTCACTTTTACATTTGGTATAATCTGTTTTTTTCTCACCTTACTCCCCTTTGCTAATTCTTTTCCTCTTCAACTTCTATCCCTTTAAAGTACCCATACACTTCATGCTAAAAACAGGTACACACATGTGTGCACACCAACAAATGTACACATACAAGGTATTTTTAAAAATATTTTACAAACATTGGGTTATTTCATATAAAACTTTAATTTTCTCAATAAACAATGGAACATGAATTATTATTAAAATCTAATAGAAAAAGACATATCGTTTTTAATAGATGTGATTGATCTTTGTCTAAATCTTGTAAATAGTATCCTTGAATTACATGGAGACTACATCACTTTGCCCACATCGAACCGGAACCACCATGCCTTGGGCAAACAGACCCACATACTGGCGAATATTTTCCCTTATGAAAACTAGTCTATAAAGTTTAGAAGAGATGATTACCTGACAGATGTACAAACATTAATGCAAAGACATTAAAAAAAAATGAAAAAGCAAGAAAAAAAAATACACCACCAAAGAAACACAGTAATTATCCAGTAGCTGACCCTCCAAAAATGGAAATTTATAAAATGCATAAAAAGAAATTCCAAATAATGATCTTAAAAAAAAACTAAGTGAGATATAAGAGAATACAAATAGATAAGTTCATGATATTAGGGAAGCAACTAATGATACGAATAAGAAATTTAACAGATTGATGTTATAATAACAAATCAAACAGAAATCTCAGAGCTAAAGCATTCAATCAATAAAATAAAATAAAATAAAAAATAGAGAAACAGACTAGATCAAGCAAAAGAAATACTTCTATACTTTAAAACTTTTTTTCTGAAATAACTCGTCCAGAGAAAAGAATGAAAAAAAAAAAAAAAGGTGAAGATGGCCTGTGAGATATATGGAAGACCATTAGTCTAAGAACTATTTGTATTGTGGGAGTTCAAGGAGAAAAGACACAAAAAAGGAAAAGAAGCTAATTTAATGAAATAATTGCTGAAAGCTGTCCAGTTCTTGGAAGACAAATGAACAACCAGATCTATGATGCTTAAAGGTTTCTAAACAAGATGCAACAAAAAAAGTCCTCTCCAAGGCACGTTATAATCAAACTGTCAAAAATCAAAGACAAAGAGACAATTTTATTCTATAAGCAAACTTCTCAGAAGTATTTCAAACTAGAGAATTGAAGATTATATTCAAAGTTCTGAAAGAATAGAAAAATGACAGCCAAGAATACTCTATCCAAAAAAGCTGTGCTTGAGAAATTACAGAAAATAAAGTCTTTCCCAGAGAAGCAAAAACTGAAGGAATTCGTTACATTAGACCTGCCCTGCAAGAAATGCTGAAGGGAGTTATTCAAGTAGAAATTAAAGGGCAATAATTACTATCATAAACACACATGAAACTATAAACTCACTGATCCAGGTAAATATATAATAAAATCCAGAATACTATAATATTGTAATGGTAGAGTGAAAACCATATATTTTTATTCTCTAGAATAAAAATTAAATGTTAAAACAGTGAATAAATAAATAAAAACTAAAGCTACAATGCTATAATAAGTTAAGAAATACAAAATTTATAAGATTTAAAGTGTGAAATAAAGACATAAACTCTAGAGGGAGAGTAAAAGTCTAGAGTTTTTTTATGCAGACTGTACATGAGTATATTTTATGCTGCTGAGGTTTTCATGATTATTGACCCTGTCACCCAGGTAGTGAGCATAGTACCCAATAATCGGTTGTTCAACCTCTTACCCTCTTCCTCTCTCCCAGCCAGTAGTCCCCAGTGTCTTTTGTTGCCTTTTTTATGTTTATTTGTATCCAATGTTTAGTATTTACTTATAAATAAGAGCATGTGGTCTTTGGCTTTCTGTTCTTAAATTAATTAGTTTAGGATAATGGCCTCCAGTTGCATCCATATTGCTGAAAATGATGTAATTTTATTCTTTTTATGGCTGCATATTATTCCATGGTGTGTATGTACTACATTCTCTTTATCCAATTCATTAATGAAAACTTAAGTTGATTCCATGTCTGCTATTATGAATAGCACAGTGATGAACATACAAGTATATGTGTGTTTTTGATAGGATGATTTATTTTCTTTTGCATACATACCCACTAATGGGATTGCTGTATCAAATGGTAGTTGTGTTTAAGTTATTTGAGAAGTCTTCGTACGGCTTTCCAATTGACATTACTAATACATATATTTTTTGATATGACACCAGAAGCTCAGGCTAAAAAATCAAAAATAAATGAGGCTATATCAAACTAGAAAACTTCTTCACAGCAAAGAAAACAATCAACAAAATGAAATAGCTTACAGATTGGGAAAACTATATTGGAAAACCCTGTCTGATAAGGAGTTGATATCCAGTTGATATCCTGAACTAATGTACATTTACACCAAAAGTGTTAGTATTCCCTTTCCTCCGTAATATCACCAGCATTTGTTGTTTTTTGACTTTTTAATGATAGCCATTCTGACTGGTGAGAGATGGTGTCTCATTGTGGTTTTGATTTGCATTTCTCTGATGATTAGTGATGTGGAGCATTTTTTTTTTTTAATGTTTGTTGGCTGCTTGTATGTATTGTTTTGAGAAATGTCTGTACATTTTTTGCCCACTTTTTTTCTTTATTTTTCTTTCTTTCTTTCTGTCTTTTCTTTTTTCTTTTTTCTTTTTTTTCTTTTTTAACAGAGTCATGCTTTTTTTGCCCAGGATATAGCTCAGTGCAGCCTCAACCTCCTGGGCTCAAACAATCCTCCCTCCTCAGGCTACCAAGTAGCAGGGACTACAGGCATGCACCACCACACTTGGCTGATTTTTAACTTGTGTTGGAGATATAGGGTTTCCCTATGCTGCCCAGGCTAGTTACAAACTTCTGGTCTCAAGTGATTCTCCTGCCTTGGCCTCTCAAAGTGTTGAGGTTACAGCACTGTGCCTAGTCTCTTTTGTTCACTTTTTAATAGGGTTATTTACTTTTTGCTTATTGTTCCTTGTAGATTCTGGATATTAGAACTTTGTTAGAAGCATACTTTATGAATATTTTCTTTCTTTCTGTATGTTGTCTGTTTACTCTGTTGATAGTTTTATTTTTTGTTTATTGATTTATGTGTTTATTGTTGTTCTTTGGTTTAATTAGGTCTTACTTATCAACTTTTATTTTTGTTTCCATTGCTTTTGAAGATTTAGTTATAAGTTTGTTTCCAAGGCTGATGTACAGGGTGGTGTTTCCTAGATTTCCTTCTAGGATTCTTATAGTTTATGCTTGTACATTTCAATCTTTAATCCATCTTGTGTTAATTTTTGTATATGGAGAAAGGTAGTGTTCCAATATCAATCTCCTGCATGTGCCTGGCCAGCCATCTCAGAACCGTTTATTGATAGGGAGTCCTTTCCCCATTGTTCATTATTGTCAACCCTGTCAAAGATCAGATGGCTGCAGTTGTACAACTGTATTTCTGGCTTCTCTGTTCTGTTCCATTTATCTATGTGTCTATTTTTTTTTTTTTTTTTTTTTTTTTTTTGCCAATACCATGCTTTTTTGTTACTGTAGTCTTATAGTAATTACCAGACAGAACAATAAACTAAGAAAACAATCACCTGTATGACAGCTTAAAAAAATAAAGTATTCAAAAATAAATTTAATCAAGGAAAGGAAAATATGTACACTGAAGACTATAAAGACTGATGAAAGAAATGGAAGAATACACAAATTAATAGAAAGATAGTCCATACTCATGAATCAGAAAAATTACTATTAATAAAATGTCTGTGCCACCCAGAGTTCTATACAGATTCAACACAATTCCTATCAAAATGCCAATGTCATTTTTTACAAAAATTAATATATATATATATATATATAATTTGTATGGAAACCTATAAGACCCCCAGATAGCCAAAACAATTCTGAGAGAAAAAAAAAATCAAAGTGAGAGGTATTATATCTTTTAATTTGAAATTATATTACAAAGTTATAGTAACCTAAACAGTATGGTACTGCCAGAAAAACAAACACATAGACCAATTACACAGATTAGGGAGCTAAAAAATAAATCCAAGTTTGTAAAGTCCAAATAATTTAAGACAAGGTATCTGAGAGAAAACAATGGGGGAAAGACTACTCTCTTCAATAAATGATGCTGGGAAAACTGGATTTCTACATGCAAAAGAATAAAATTAGAATCTCACCTTACACCGTGCACTAAAAGCAACTGACAATGAATAAAAATATCTGATGTTAAGATCAGAAACTGCAAAACTCCTAGAAGAGAGCACAGGGGGAAAGCTCCTGGAAATTGACATTAGCAATACATATATTTTTTGATATGACACCAGAAGCTCAGGCTAAAAAATCAAAAATAAATGAGGCTATATCAAACTAGAAAACTTCTTCACAGCAAAGAAAACAATCAACAAAATGAAATAGCTTACAGATTGGGAAAACTATATTGGAAAACCCTGTCTGATAAGGAGTTGATATCCAAAATTCATAAGAGACTCATACAATCAAGAATAGAAAAGCAAATGGATTTTAAATTGGACAAAAGAGATACAAAGAAAAGCTGGTAGCATTCTTATAGAAACTATTCAAAAAAAAAATAGAGGAGGAGGGACCTCTCAGCAAGTCATTCTGTGAAGCCCGCCTCATCTTGATACCAAAATCTGGCAAAGAAACAACAACAACAACAACAAAAATCTTCAGGCCAATATCTTTGATGAACATCTATGCAAAAATTCTCGACAAAATGCCTTCAAACCAAATACAGCAGCATGTCAAAAAACTAATCCACCATGATCAAGTAACTTTCATCCTCAGGATGCAAATTTGGTGCAACATATGCAAATCAATAAATGTGATTCACCACATAAACAGAACTAAAGACAAAAACTACATGATTATCTCAGTATATGGAGAAAAAGCTTTTGATAAAATTCAGCATCCCTCCGTGTTAAAAAAACTATCAATAAACTAGGTGTTAAAGGAGCATATCTCAAAATATTAAGAGCCTCTGTGACAAACCCATAGCCAACCTTATCTTGAATGGGCAAAAGATGGAAACATTCTCCTTGAAAACTAGGACAAGACAAGGATGTCCTCTTTCATCACTTCTATTCAACATAGTATTGGAGGTCCTAGCCAGGACAATCAAGCAAGAAGAAACAATAAAGGGCATCCAAATAGGAAGAGATGAAATCAAATTATGTCTATTTCCAGATACATGATTCTGTACCTAGAAAACCTCATAGTCCCAGCCCATAAGCTCCTACACCTATAAACAACATCAGCAAAGTTGCAGGATACAAAATCAATGTACAAAAATTACTAGCATTCCTGTACATCAACAACAACCAAACCAAGAGTCAAATCTGAAAGGCGATACCATTCAACTTGTCACAGAAAAGAATAAAATACCTAGGAATGCAGGTAGCCAGGGAGGTGAAAGATCTCCACAATGAGAATTAGAAAACACTGCTCCAAAAAAATCAGATAAGACGTAAATAAATGGAAACACATCCCATGTTCATGGATAGGAAGAATCAATATGATTAAAATGGCTATACTGCCTGAAACAATTGGCAGATTCAATGCTATTCCTATCAATCTACCAATGACATTCTTCACAGACCTAGAAAAAAGTTTTAAATTAATACAGAACCAAAAAGGAGATTGAATAGCCAAGGCAATCCTAAGAAAAAGAACAGAGCTAGAAGAATCACATTACACTATTTCACACTATATTACATGGCTACAGTAATAAAAATATCATGGTACTGGTACAAAAACAGACATATAGACCAAGGAAACAGAATACAGAGCCCAGAAATAAGGCTGCACATCTACAGCCATCTAATATTTTGACAAAGCTGACAAAAGCAATAGGGAAAATATTCCCTATTCAATAAATGGTGCTGGGATAACTGGCTAGGTATATGGAGAAGATTGAAGCTGGACTTCTTCCTCACACTACATTCAAAAATCAACTCAAGATGGATTAAAGACTTAAATGTAAAACCCAAAACTATAAAAATCCTGGAGGAAACCCAGGAAATACCATCCATAGAAACAGGCAAAGTTTTCATGAAAAAGACACCAAAAGCAATTGTAACAAGATAAAATATTGACAAATGGGGTCTAATTAAACCTAAGAGCTTCTGCACAGCAAAAGAAACTATCAACAGAGTAAATAGACAACCTACAGAATGGGAGAAGAATTTTGCGAACTATGCATCTCACAATGAACTGATATCTAAAATTTTTAGGAAAAAGAGAAAAACAAATAATTTCATTAAAAAGTGGGCAAAGGACGTGAATAAACACTTTTCAAAAGAAGACATACTTGTGGCCAACAAGCATATGAAGAAAAGCTCAATATTGCTGATCATCAGAGAAATACACATCAAAACCGAAATGAGATACTGTTTGATGGAGTTAGGGTTTATGTTCCCACCCAAATCTCATCTTAAATTGTAATCCCCATAATTCCCATGTGTCCATGGCAGGACCAGTTGGAGGTAATTAAATCATAGGGCAGTTTCCCCTATGCTATTCTCCTGAGTGTGAGTTCTCAATAGATCTGATGGTTTCATAAGCACCTGGCATTTCCCTTGCTTACGCTAACTCTGTCCTGCCACCCTGTGAAGAACGTGCCTACTTCTCCTTTGCCTTCCTCCATGATTGTAAGTTTCCTGAGGCCTCTTAAGCAATGTGGAACTGTGAGTCAATTAAACTTCTTTCCCTTATAAATTACACAGTCCTGAGTATTTCTGTATAGCAGTGTGAGAACGGACTAATACACCATCTCACACCAGTCATAATGCCTATTATTCACATGTCAAATAATAGATGCTGGTACGGTTGTGGAGAAAAGGGTATACTCATACACTGTTGGTGGGAGTGTAAATTAGTTCAACCATTGTGGAAAGTAATATGACAATTCCTCAAAGAGCTGAGTACATACCTAGAGTAATATAAAGCATTCTATCATAAAGACACATCCATGTGAATGTTCACTGTAACGCTATTCACACTAGCAAAGATATAGAATCAACCTAAATGCCCATCAACGATAGACTGAATAAAGGAAATTTGGTACATATATGCCATAGAATGTTATACAGTCATAAAAAAGAATGAATCATGTCTTTTACGGGAACATGGATGGAGCTGAAGGTTATTATCCTTAGCAAATTAATACAGCAACAGAAAACCAAATACTGCATGTTCACCCTTATAAGTGGAAGCTAAATTATAACAATTTAAAAACATAAAGAAGGAAACAACAGACACTGGGGTCTACTTGATGGGAGAGGATAGCAAGAGGGAGAAGAGCAGAAGAGATAACTATTGGATACTGAGCTTATTATCTGGGTGATGCAATAATATGTGCAACAAACCGTTATGACACATATTTATCTGATTAGCAAGAAACCTTCACATGTACCCACAAACCTACAATTTAAAAAAAGTAATAAATAAAAACAGGGACATGAATGAAGCTGGAAGCCATCCTCCTCATCAAACTAACACAGGAACAGAAAACCAAACACCGCATGTTCTCACCCATAAGTGAGAGTTTAACATTGAGAACACGTGGACATGGAGAGGGGGACAACACACACCTGTTGGGTGGGGGAGGGGGGTGAGGGGAGGGAACTTAGAGGATGGGTCAATAGGTGCAGCAAACCACCATGGCACACGTGCACTTATGTAGTAAACCTGCATGTCCTGCACATGTATCCTTCTTTTTTTAAGAAGAAAAAAAGAAAGAAAAATCCTAACACCAGAAAAAAAAAAGTGAAATAAAATAAAATGAACAAAAGATCAGAATAGGTATGGCTTTTCAAAAGACACAAAAATGGCAGATATATGAAAAGGTTCTCAACATTATTAATCATCAGGAAAATGTAAATTAAAAGCACTATGATATACCACTTCACATTCATTCGGATGGCTATCATGAAAAACTACACACACACACACACACACACACACACACACACGGAGAAAGAGAGAAAGAGAGAGAGAGATGTGCAGAAGGGTTGCAATGTATTTATCTGTGGAAATATTCTAAATATGAATGTGCTTGGCTAAACTGATCAATTAAACATTTTGACAAATTATTTTGTATACTCTGGATATACCACCTTATCAGGGACAGTAATGGTAGTAGGTTTTATGTCTCTCAGGGAAGTATCTTTGTGACTTGTTTTTTTGTACAAAGTGGCAATCTGTCAGCTTAATAAGTTTAATAAAACTTAATGAAACATCTTCAAACCTAATGAAGCACTTTAAAATGAAAAACAAAGGAAAATAAAGATTGGCCCACTACTAACCAAAAAATTCATATGTAAGTTTGGGGAATGGAATGTGGATAGAGCATAAGCCTAAAATAATGATTATTTATAAGAAATTTAAAGTTTACTTCACAACATATGTAATGCTCACCCCTATAATCAAGAGAAAATAGTTCTCTAATATATTTTGAATTTATGTACACATATATAAATATGCTTTTACATTAAATTTCATAATGCTGCTACATTTAAAAGCTCTTTTGTACAAAATTACACTGAATAAATGACTGCTGTGGAATGTATTAAATTCAAAATGAGAGTAGAGGTCTAAGATGCTTATGGATGGCAGAATGTTGGGGATGTCAGAGTATTGTGGAAACCAAGGCTCAGCTAAAAGCAATTGACTATCACAGAGTTTAAAATCCTGTTTCATGGTCTATTCTACAGATCAGAGTTTCAAACAATCTCTTTTTTTTCAAATCATCTCTGTTAAATATAACTTACAAATTTAGTGCCACATTAAATACATAAGTAAATAGATATAGTGAACATTGATAATAAAGCTAAATTCAGGTAAAATGTACAGTAAAGGCATTTGACTTATACAAAACATTAATAAATCACTGTAAAGTCAGTAAAAAGTTGTGATGTATTTTGAATTACAACTTTTTATAAAGGAAGAATAATTCTTAAATCAATATATCATATCACCAAAGTATCTGAGAGTTGAATATGTTGAATATGTTGTTTTAATACAAATGTTATAATTAGTGTCATGCTGTGAATATTTTAACATTAATTACTCAATGTGTTTCTGAAGATGAGTCCTATGGGGCTTGAGCCCCAGGGTTGCCACTACTGGGCAGTGTGACCATAGCAAATCGCTTAAAGTCTCAAATGTTGGCATCCTCTTTGGAAACATGAGAACTATAAATACGTCACCAACTTACATTGTTGTTTGAGGCATCACATAAATAATATAAACACAATACTTTTTAAACTGAAACAGTATGTACACAATTTGGTTGCTATTCTTGATAGTATTATTTTCTCCTAGCTCTGCATAGTAGCCAAATACATGTGATGCCTTTCAAGATATTGTGGAGCAATTAAAAACATGTTTATTTATTGGCTTTGTAAACACATTATCTATTTATGAACAGATAGAAACTAAAATATTACTGTACTCCCTTCTAATAAATTACTCAGCAACATTGGCTCTTAATTCAGGTTGTCAGGAAGCAGTATCAATCTTTGTCTCTATGTTTCTTTCTATTTATACCATGGAAATTTAGTAAATACCAAGTTGAACCATAATCATTGAAAATGAGAAAATACTTTATAAAAACATTGGGAGTGATTGGAGTTGTGCTCAAAAATAGCCTCTCAAATTTTCTCTGCAAGGGGGATGTATACTTCCCCACTCATGTGATTGTGTGTTTGGCCATGCAACTTGCTTTGGATAATAGAGAGAACATGATATTAACCAAGGATCAAAGTGCACCTGAGTAATTTGGCTAGCTTGTTGGTTTGGGTCATCAACCATGAGACAAACATCATCCTGGCAATTGCTGTTATTTCAGCCTGTGACACTCACTTCAGACAAATGAAACAGAATGGAACCCTACAAAATCCTGGGGCAATCCCTGGTGACTGACAGCCTAAGGCAGAGTCACGCAGTGAAGCATAGCGTACATCAGCCAAAGTTTAGCAACTGACTTGCATATATACAAGCATAGAGTAAATGCTTGATATTTTAAGACATTGCACCTTAAAATAATTGTTACTGCACATCACTGAAACAACAGCTGGGTTAACACACAACTAAATTCAAAAGTGGATTTAAAATTTAACATGTACTAATAAAAAAAATTAACACATAGAATATAAAGTTATGTGTTGGAAGATAATTATTTGAGGATCTAATATTTCTGCACATCTTGTAAGCAGAGGCGTCCATAGCTTTTTCTCAAAACTAGAATTCCAGGGATGTTTGTACAGCAACCAACTTTAGAAGATAAAAGTTTTATTCCAGAGCAGAAAGCCGGTTTGTCTGCTGTCCAGTAATATTAAGGTAATGTCTTTCTGAGGCAAAGGTTAGGCAAGGTTTCTGCCCATTACAAAATATTTTGGTTCTCTTAGCTCAGAGTTCACCTCCCATAACAAAAGCCATTGTGTGTTCCATTCTTGTGTTGTCCTTGTCAAGTATTCTTGTGGGAATTTGAGCTCCAGAATCAGCACATGAAAATAAGAATACTTTGACTACTGCTATTTATTTGAATAAGAAACTGTCTGTTGCTCCCAAAAGTCATGTTTTTTTTTTTTTTTTTTTTTTTTTTTTTTTTTACAGCATCTAAGAAATAGTGGTACACTAACTTGTTAACTTGCAAGAAGAATAAAATCTCAGGCCCTTTATAGCCTTGACAGCATGATCAAGATTCAACAGTTAGAGAAAGGGTCTGCTCTATGCACTAGATCTTGAAACTACACTGATTAAAGACAAATAAAACATATAGTTGTCATAATTTTCTCTTTGCAATT
The DNA here is from genome assembly GCF_002776525.5 of Piliocolobus tephrosceles. Lineage (NCBI taxonomy): Eukaryota > Metazoa > Chordata > Mammalia > Primates > Cercopithecidae > Piliocolobus > Piliocolobus tephrosceles. The sequence goes on along the minus strand of NC_045434.1, from coordinate 46,743,461 downwards.
AATCAAGACATTAAGAATAACTGAAGGGTCAATATATTATAACAAATTAAATGTTAAACTTAACTGTACATACACACACACACACACACACACACATATATATAATGAACTCCTACATATGAGTTCATGTAAGAGCCCTAGAAAGTAGTTTGAAATTTTACCTGAAAGAAACCTGACAGTTTTCAAGTACTCATTGTTTAAGGAGAACCCCCAAACACACTTGCTTTAATCACCTAGTGTTTTATATTAGTAAACTATACAAAAGTAAATAGTTATTATATTCTAAAAATCAGATGCAATGGAGTATTAATAGTTGCCAATTTGTATGTATTTACTGAGGTTTGGGAATGAGACAGATAATATTTAATTAAAATATCAAGTTCAACAGCAATTTAAAATTATAAATTGCAGTATTACATTTCATTAAATAATCTGCCTCAAAGGTTTCAAATAAGGTATATACTAAAAGGAAACAAGTAAAATGCTGTTGTGTGTCTGTGTATACTTACTGACAAAAGTAATAACGTGTATAGTTGGCATTGTCAGCTAAAGATTTCCTCTGTTGTATCTAATTTAATTCTACATGTTAAGCTATTTTTTTTTCTTTTTTTGGCCTGTGCTTTCTGTTGGAATATAGCTTTTCTCCACATGGAATGTCATATTTGACAACTTAGAGATCTGTTGAGGCAACTGCTCCATATTTTGTGTTAGACACAACACCAGTGCTATTTCTCTGCATGACAAATGACTGTTACTACCAAAGCCATCAAATAAAAGATACAGTTGTGGTATGTATGTTCAAAAGCCCACATTTTGGAGATGGAAAAAAAATGGTGTTTTTGATTCATTGCCTATGTGAATAGACACAGGCATAATTTGTTTTATTGCACTTCATTTTATTGTGCTACAGAGATACTGTGTTTTCTACAAATTGAAGGTTTGCAGTAACTCTGCTTTGAAGCAAGTCTATCAGCACCATTTTTCTAACATTGTGTGCCCACCTCGTGTCTCTGTGTCACATTTTGGTTATTACCACAATATTTCAATGTTTTCCTTATCATTATATCTATTGTGGTGATCCATGACCACTTATCTTTGATGTTATTATTGTAATTGTTTTGGGGTGCCATGAAACATGCCCATATAAGAGGGTGAATTTCATTGATAAATGTGTGGGTTCTGACTGTTCCACTGACCAGTCATTTCCCCCCTCCTCTCCTTGAGCCTCCCTACTGGCTGAGACACAGCGATGTGGAAAACAGTCTAATTCATAATCTTACAATGATCTCTATGTGTTCAAATGTAAAGAATTGCACATCTCTCACTTTAATTCAAAAGCTAGTTATTAAGTTTAATGAAAAAGGCATGTTGAAAGCTGAGACACGCTGAAAGCTAGGCCTCTTGCACCGAACAGTTAGCAAAGTTGTAAATGCAAAGGAAAAGTTCTTGATCTTTTTCTCTGCATCGACAATAAAGTCATTTTACTTTCTTATCATTCCAGTGAATGCAGGAATATCAGCTTATGGAAGGTTGAATATTTTCTATGTCAACCTTATTGTTGATATTGAAACACTTTTAGAGGTCTGGATAGAAGATCAAGCCAGCTTCAACATTCCCTTAAGACAAAACTGAATCCAGAGCAATACTCTAACTCTCCAATTCTGTAAAGCCTTAGAGAGATGAGGAAGCTGCAGAAGAAAAGTTTGAAGCTAGTGTTGATTCATGAGGTTTAAATAGAGCAGCCAATCTTTATAACACAAAAGTACAAGGTGAAGCAGCAAGTGTTGAGTGTAGAAGCTGCAGCAGGTTATCTAGAAGCTGTAGTGAGATAATTGATGAAGGAAGCTAAATTAAACAACATATTTTCTATGACAGTGAAACTGCCATATATTGGAAGAAGATGTCGTTAGGTTTTTCATAGCTAAAGGGGAGAAGTCAATGACTGACGTCAAAACTTCAAAGAACAGGCTGACTCTCTTGTTAGGGTCTAATGCAGCTGGTGTTGTTAAGTTGTAGCCAATGCTTATTTACCATTCTCACAAAGAAATGAACATGAGAGCCCTTAAGAATTATGCTAAATATATTCTTCCCATGCTCCATCAATGGAAAAACAATGCCTGGATGAAAACACATCTGTTTCCAACAGAGTTTAGTGAATATTTCAAGCTTACTGTTGAGAATTCCTGCTTAGAAAAAGCAAATTTCCTTCACCTTCCTGTTTTAAGAAATTGCTACAGTAACCCCAGTCTTCAGCAGCCACCACTCTGATCAGTCATCAGACATCAACACCAAGGCAAGATCCTCTACCAACAAAAATATTGCAGCTTTCTGAAGGCTCAGATGATTGTCAGCAGTTTTTAGCAATAAAGGATTTTCAAATTAAGGTTGCACATTGTTTTGTAAGACATAACCTACTGCATACTTAGTATTTTATACTAAGTAGTTATCATATACTTTGTGATTTTTTTCTGTTTCTATTTTTTATGTGCAGTGAGAAACAAAAATAAATCCACAAAACCTGTTTTATTATGATATAAACTTTATTCCACTGGTCTGGAACTGAATCCTCAATATCTTTAAGATAAACTTGCACATGCTTTCACTGATCATGGCTATAGCAAGATAAATGCATTGGTTTCATGTTATCATTGCCATGTCTAAATCCCTATGTCAACTCCTGATCCATCTGTTACTAAACAGAAGTTAAGCAGAAGTTTTGTTAGCTATTAGAAATGCACAAATAAATACTTTAGTATTAAGTTTAAGTAGTATCATCTCCTGCTTTAAATTTTTTAAATTTCATCTAACGAATAAAAATTACTTCATAGAACCTTTTCATTCATTTCATTTGTGTATTCTATTCACTTATTTATGCATTCATAAATATATTCATCAAAAATTTATTGAGTGTTTATTAGATGTCAACGCCTATTTTTGATGCTGAGGAAATAGGGGGAATAAGAAAATGTGCTTGTCCTCATATAATTTTCATTCTAGTGGAAGACATGGATAATAAACAGATTTTAAAAATTAATATAATATAATTATAAGAAGCGTAAGACAATTTTATCCCAATAGGGGTCTATACAGTGAAGGAAGAGTTTATTTATGGAATGTCTAAAGAAAGCCATTCTGGGGGAGTACATTTGATACAGCTCTAAAAGTTTTGATGGGACTAGTCATAAAAACATCTGGAGCAAGAAGGTTTCCCGGGAAAAGGTCTGAAGAGGGAACTTGCTGGTATGCTTGAGGAAGAGCTAGAAGGCTGGTATAACTGAAGTGGGTCACATATAAGAGTCAAGGCCAAGGTTAATATCATTTGTTCTAAAAAATATTTTAACGATTTCATCCAATTGAATACAAAAAGGAAGTTTTCATTTAGTTCTGTGGAGTTAAGTGTTTATTGTGGGTATATTTCTGACAGTCTCATATTTAAAATTAGCCCATTTTGAAAGTCATGAGATTTTGGCAATGTCTCTCATATGTCACAGCCTGAAAAGTTATAAACATTCAATATTTCCTTTTATGATGATTGAATGAATATATTATGGAACAAATGTAAAAGAATATAGGTAAAAAAATCAGCTTTAGAATATTGCTTTACAGTAAACAGAGTACCTTCTTATATATTTTTACATAATTAAATGCTTATTAATTTATGAATACATTAATGAATCAAGCTTATTCATAAGTAGCTTTTAAACTTTCATTGTCTATTCTTCATTTGCATATGTATTGTAAAGTCAGCAAAGGCTAGAGGTAAAAGACTCTAGAGAAAAGAAAACTACATTTTATACATGAACAGATAGATTTCCTGAAGACCTACTTACTCATATTCTTCAGAAAACCATACAGAGGCGTCTGCTTAATGCTAATACAATAGATTACATTTCCCTTACCATCTTGCTCTCTCATCCTCAATTAATCAGGATATTATTTTAGGATTATATAAAAGGACTAAAATCATGATTTGGCAAACATTTATATTGGTAAATATAATTACCATGAAACAGAATCATGGTTATATTTTCTAGTAATTCTTTGATATCTATTTTCCATCACCTTCAGTATAACAACCTTAGGCTATAAAAATGCCAACAATTATTGTCTTCCTCTTTCACATTAAAAAAATGACGACAGATAATTGAATGACTTTCCCAAAACGCCTATGGTTATATGTGGAACATGGTATATGTGGAACATGAAGCCTCATCTTAATATTTGCTATTATTCTACTTACTCTATTGTGGACAATGTTGTTCATTGCCTATACTAAAATGCTTTTAGATAAAGTGCTTGTAGACTGTTGATGGGAAGTTAAATTAGTTCAGCCACTATGCGAAGCAGTTTGAACATTTCTCAAAGAACTTGAAACAGACCTAGCATTCAATGTAGCAATCCCATTACTGAGTTTATATCCCAAAGAAAATAAATCATTCTGCCCAAAAGGGACATGCACTTGCATGTTTGTCATAGCACTGTTAACATCAGTGAAGACATGGAATCAACCTAGGTGCCCATTAATGATGGACTAGATAAAATGGTACATATACATTTCAGAATACTATGTAGCTATCAAAAATGAAATCATCTTCTTTGCAGCAATATGGATGCAACTAGAGGTCATTATCCTAAATAAATTAATGCAGGATCAGAAAACCAAATACTACAGGTTCTCACTTTATAGGATCTAAACATTGGGTACTCGTGGACATAAAAATGGCAACAGTAGAAACTGGGGGCTACTAGAGGGAGGAGAGAGTTGTGGGGCAAGGACTGAAAAACTACCTATTGGGTTCTATGCTCACTAACTGGGTGATGGGATTCTTTGTACCCCAAACCTCAGCATTACAAAATATAGCCATGTAACAATTGTGCAATCTTATTGCCTGAATCTAAAATAAAAGTGGAAATTATTTTAAAAATAAACAAATAAAATGCTTTTACTTTGGAATAAAAATAAATGTCCATGATAAAGTAATCAATTTGTAATGATGTATATACTTTTAAGAATATATTAATTGGTAATAAGCTTTCCTAATGAACAATACAGCAATTATAAAGTTGCAGATTAGTCCAACAAATATTTGTGAGGAAACATCACAAAGAAAACAGTGAAGTGGCTTCCAAGGTTTATAAAACAGGAGAAGTTGAGTGTCTTCATAAAGGAAATTGGTAAAATAAATTAGATTAGATACAAAAAAATTAGCTTACAGGATCTAAATGGTTCCAAGCATTGAAACATGTTTGTAATAACAATTCCATTTCCTGTCATGAAAAATATCCTCAATATCACCATGAGGAAATAGCAGAAAAATACGATAAACTAGAATACAGCAGATTATTTCAATTTACTCCAATTTTTTGCATTTCATCAGAAAAATGCAAATCAAAACCACAGTGAGGTACCTACCATCTCACACCAGGCAGATGACTATTACTAAAAAAGGCAAAAAACAACACATACTGGCAAGGCTGTGGAGAAAAGAGAACACATACATGCCATTGCTGAGAATGTAAAATAATTCAGCCACTGTGAAAAACAGTTTGAGGATTTCTCAAATAACCTAAAACAGAACTACTATTTGATGGAGCAATCTCATTACTGAGTTTATATCCAATGAAAATAAACTATTCTACCAAAAAGACACAAACAGTTTGAAGATTTCTCAGATAATCTAAAACAGAACTACTATTTGATGGGGCAATCTCATTACTGAGTTTATATCCAATGAAAATAAACTATTCTACCAAAAATCATATGCTTATTGTAGCATCATAGACAATACCAAAGACACAGAATAAACCTAGGTGCTTATCAATGGTAGATTTGATTTAAGAAAAATGGCACACATACATCATGAAATACTATGAGCCATGAAAAAGAATGAAATCACGTTCTTTGCAGCAATATAGATGAAGCTGGAGGCCATTGTCCTAAGCAAATTCACACAAAAACAAAACATCAAATATCGCATACTCTCACTTATAAGAAGGATCTAAACATTACTCACTCATGGACATAAAGAAGGCAACAGTAGACACCGGGGACTACTAGGGAGGTAAGGAAGCAGTGGGAATGACTGAAAAACTGTCTATTGGGTATTATGCTTACGATCTTGGTGACAGAATCAATACTATCCCAAACCTCAACATCACACAACATACCCATGTAACAAACTTGCATATGTACCTTCTGAGTCTGAAATAAAAGTTGAAGTTATAAAAAATAAAATAAAAAAATAAAGAGTTGTTGTCTTAAAAATTTATGTTGGCAACTAATAAATAACTGAAATATCTAGATATGTCTAGATATAAATATTAGATATTGATAATTAAAGTATTATTAAATTTATGTATTCATAAGTACTTGTACAAGGTTTGATTTTAAATACCACTAGAAAAATCTGAATCACCCTTTCTCAGATTGAGTCGACAAAGTTGAGTGACATGAGTTCCGTGATATAATTTGAATTACATAAATAGGGTAGATATCTGTTCATATATGGAACAGACATTATATAATTCAGAATGTTTTTGAATTATTTATTTAATGCTCTAAATATTTTGAGATATAAGCTCACTTAACCTTCAGAATTTAACCTTCAGAGGTACCGTCATAAATTTCATGAGGAAGGCAGAATTATCAACCCCGTTTCACAGATAAGAGAGTTATGTTAAAGAGAGGTAAAACAAACATCCAAACCATATTGCTAGAATGTGTCAAGGCTCATAAGCAAACCCAGCCTGTCTGGTCCAAAGTCTACACGGTAGAAATTTTCCCGACACCAGTGTAGGAAATAGCAGAACAAATAGGATCAACTAGAATACAGCAGATTATTTCATTAAATTTACCCTAGTTCACTTATATCTCTGTACCTTATAAATACTCAACATCACCAATTCTCCCTGCCTCCTTTCCACCACTGATACATACTAAGAGTTATATTTTAGGGTGGCCAGGATCCACATCCTTTCATTCCCCAGTCAGTACTTCCTAAGAAATCAATTCCCAGTAATAAAGCTGGAGTTTATGTAGGAAGACAGGTCACTTGTGAATTTCACAGTGAAACAGACTGAAGCTGAATAAATTTTAGTATCAATCCACCCTGAGCTTTGTAGTTTTCATGTGCTTTTTTAAATCAAGAGATAAATGGAAATCTACTGACGTGTTTATATTACTCAGAAGTGAAATCTAATCCTGAACATTCCTAGCAGGAAAAGAAATAGATTCCACTTTAGGGGAACAGATCCAAATAGATGTCTGTAAAAATACCAGAAAGCGTATTGTGTATATTTAGTGGCCAATAAAACATGATTGGTAAGTATTATTAAAGCAAAGATATCTTTAGGAAATAAGAATGTGATAATCCTATTTAGTGAAAACAGTCGGACTAAATAGTCCTCTAGTCATTCACAGGTGTATAAACTGGGAAAATGAAATATAATTCAGAATGAGTAGCATGACATGGTTCTACAACATAAATAATGGAAAATACTACTTTGCCATTGCCATACATAACTGTATTTTGCGATAGATTTAATATTAACATAGAATAAATATTAGAAAGCATCTGCTTTTCACATGAGTAAATTTGAGGCAGTGTGGATGGTGTGAGACGAGAGGAACACAAGTGATAAGGAAAGAGATGAAGTTAAAAAACAATAATTGACATGCTGGAAAAAAGGAAAAGACATATTTTTGGAAAACTGTAAATATTTTTAGAATGATATGTCCAGAAACAACACTAGATGCAAAATAATTTTGATGTGAAAGATACAATTAATGCCTAGAATTTAGATAAAAAGAAAATAAAATTAAAACAACTAGAGTATGACAAAAACAAATCAGAGATGAAGATGCAGCAAATTATTATATTATTGATTTTTTAAAGACCAAGAAATTAAAGATAATAATTTTAAATAAATACAAAAAGAATCCCAAGCTGAAGAAATATCAGGGTGTATGAATTTAGTATTCTGTCATCCATATAGAAAAATAAAAAGGAATAGTCCAATATACCCACCTACATACATGTACAAGTGCAAAATGAAAGGACATTTTTGGTATTTTGTTGACAGCACTATCGGGACAACAAATATAAGGTTTGCTTTAAAACTGATCAATAATTCATCTCCCAAGATGTCTAACTTTGAGGATTACATATTGGCTAAAAAGGGTGTAAATTAATAGCTGCTAAATTCATCTTTTATGCCCCTTTCCACAACCTCAAAAAAATTTAATGAACTCTTTAATCATGTCAGGCTTTCACTTAAAAATAACAGTTTTCTTATGGAAGTGGTAGCACATGTTTGTCCCATTCACTTGTCCCAACTGAATTGGAGTAAGAAATCAGTTCACATTTGAGAAGAAAGCTGATCCAAAGATCATGCCATGATTATGCAACACACTAAACTGGACAGCAGCAAATTTGAGATTCAAGAAACAAAATATCCTTTAAAATTGGACACTGGTAGAAACAAGTGACACTGTACCAGAAAGCACAGATAAGACTCCAAAGAGAGAAACCTTGTGACTATCTGTTAAGGGACAATGTGAAAGATCATTATTCCATTTATTATGTGTTGTTTAATCTAAAGTTATAGATAAGCAGATAATTATTCATTGACAGTCAATGGTTTTATTGAAAAAATTCTGGAATGGCATTAGCAATGATTGATGGTCAAAATAAATATTTACCAAATTATCTAGAGCTCAGGGGGTTGAAATACCATTAATAGAGTTTGGCAGTCCTATAAAATACTTCATATATAGAGAGCTCTCTCTTGAGCATTTACAGCACACATCACCTACTATGTCTCTTCTATAATGATACGTATTTGATTCCACGTTACTTGGGCATGTTTTTGACACTGACTCATTGTTATTTAGTAGATTAATGTTCAATAAATAGCAATAGCAAAATATAGATAAGGATAGTTGACAGATCAGACAAGAGGAAACAACAAACTCTTATAGGAAGCATAAAAGCAGAAACACACAAGAAGGCATATGAAGTATAAAGTAACACCCATGGGAAAAATTCACATATTTAAAACATTATCCCTGATTCTGATTAAAAATAAATTACATTAATAACTAACTAAAAGGTGACAAGAAAGATTAAACCAAATATTTAGAAAGACATTAATTACAGAAAAACATAAAAGATTGGTGACAAACCAATAGCATTATATTTCAATACATTACAAAAATATTAACATTTTTGATACACTAAGGAAAGCAAAAGGGAAAACTAATAAAATAAAAAGCAAAAATAATACAATAGAAATGACAAATTTCTATGAACTAATTATTTGGAGTAAGCAATACATAGATTAAAAATATATCTGGGATATTTTAACAATATCAAATAATAAACACACAAATGCATAAAATTAAGAATGATATAAGGGCATAAATCTACCATTATCTTAAGAACCAAGTCGAAGCAGGTTTTCCATACATAACTTCATGAAAACTGCAATTATCAAGATCACCAGTGACTTACATTTTACTAAATCCAATTGTCTTTGTCATCAGTTTATTTTAACTAACAGGAACAGATGAGGCAATTGAATTTTTTCTCTTCTCCTTTGCTTCAATTGTTTTAAAGGACACCACAAGTTCTGGGTTTGTTTTTACCTTTAGGATTGTTCCATTACAATGTCTTTTGCTGGATACCTCTCTATAGACTTCTAAGTATTGGAATGCCCTGAGGCTCAGTCTTTAGTTTGCTTGTATTCTCTTCCTTTGGTTGATTATCTGATGACCGTATCTGGCCGTCTGACCTTAAAAATCAGTTAGAGGCTGAGGGTTCCCAAATTTTTATCACCAGTCAAGACTTCTTCCCTTAACTACAGACCCATAGGCCTATTGAACCTACTTGAAACTTCTACTTCAAAACCTTTAGAAGGGACACTGCAAAGTTGACAAGCCAAAAAATGAGCTTCTATTCCAAAGTTACAATAACCCCTAAAATCAACAATCGGAAAGCAAACAACCCAATTTAAAATTGTGCAAAAGATATGCACAGACACTCTACAAAAATAATATACAGATACAAAATTAGCATGTGAAAGGATGGTCAACATAACATGTTATTTAAGGGCATCACAAATCAATATACTGAGATACCATTGAATACCTACTAGAAAGGCAAAAATCCAAACCACAGACAACACGAAAAGTTGATGAGAATGTGAAGTATTGGGAACTTCATTAATTGCTGATTGTAATGCAAAATGGAGTATCCACTTTAAAAGGCAATGTTGCATATTCTTGCAAAATTAGACATACTTTTACTATATAATTCAGCAAGCATGTTCCTTGATATTTACTCAAAGGAGTTGAACACTTACATCCACACAAAAACTTGCACATGTCATGTGTATCAGTTTTATTCATAAATGCTAAAGCTGAAAAGCAGCCAAGAGTTGTCCCCCAGTAGTTGAATGATAAATAAAGTACATCCAAGCAATCAAATATTACTAAATCAAGAAAATAAATGAGCTATCGAGTCATAAAAACACATGGGGGAAACACGTATAAACACTGTATATTTAAAGGGGCAAAAATAGGTTTCACTTTGACAAACAGCTGTGATGAATCATAAATTTTTAAAAAATACATCTATATAGCCAAACTAGGCTTTTTAAAAGGTCATTTTCGTAGTAATAGAAAAGAGTATTCAAGTCAATTAGTTAACAATTTGCATCAATTAATATAATGAAAAGAAAGCAAAACAGTGATCAGTACAAAGCTTTAGCAATACTGGAACAAACTTTTAAAATGCAACTGAGTACAAAATATAAGAAAAAAATGTATGTATTTATGCATATCCATATGTGTAAGAAAACATGAATGTAACAGTATAAAGCAAAAGTATATAACAAATATTTTTGTATATGCAGGTTTGACAATTATCTCATTTTTTAATTATGTGAGAAATGGAGATGACAGTCAGTATACTGTGCTTTTTAATAATTTATTAAAATGTGTCTCATTTATATACCAATATAAATTTTAAATTAAATATTTAAAAGAAAACCCTAACATATACAAAATTTTAATAAATAAAACATACATGGATAAATACAATTCATTGTGAAAGAATTAGTTTTCAATATTACAAGAGCTCTCAACCCAAAAACGATTTTTATTTTACAAATATTCAAAACTTTCTCTGTGAAAATAGCATTGGCAATATTGAAATGTCAAATGCCAAACTGTGAAATAAATAATTACAGCATTCTTCAAATATATAAATACTATGAGAACAAAAATTTGGCTTTTTTGCTCTCTATTTTGTTCCCTAAAATATTGCTTTGCACATTCTGGACACAGGACAATATTTGTTAAATGAATAATATTTATAAAATGTGACTACTAGCAAAAAATAATGTTTAAAGGATATGAACAGGTAATTCAACACAGTAATAATATAATGGCCAAGACACACATGAAAAATATTTACATCACTTTGCACACACATGTGAACACACACGTGTGCCTGCATGCACAGAAAAAATAAATAAATAACAATGCTCCCGGTGAGGTTTCATGACTCAGCTTTCTTTAGGCCTGTAATGACCTAAAAGAGATGCTGCAGAAGATAGATGGTGGAGGAGATTTACGGTATTAGTCGAGTGGTCAAAGAGCATCCTCTCAACCAAACTGTGGGTCAACCTGTGGCACAGGCATCTTTGTATCTGCTAACTCCCGATCTCTCCTCCCTTTTTCTTTTCTCCTTCCTGAGGAGATACTCTTTTATTTCCATTTTGGAAACGAGCTTCTTAGCAAAAGACTATAGAGAAAAACTATCTTAAAAATTAGAAACCAAACACCTAGAAGTTCTAAAATGATCACACAGTATGTCTTCATGGAAGAATAAGAAGAAAATAAAAAGGTTAAGCTTAAAATCATAAATTACAGTCATGTGCTTTATAACAATGCTTTGGTTAATGACGGACCACATTAGAAAGGGTGGTCCCATAGATTGTAATTAAGTTGAAAAATTTCTATTGCCTACTGACATCATAGCTATGTGAATGTCAAAGCACAGTTACTTTATTTTTTATAAATGTAGTGTAGCCCAAGTGTATAGTGTTTATAAAGTCTAAAGCAGTGTACAGTGATGTCCTAGACCCTCACATCTACTCACCACTTACTCACTGACTCACCCAAAGCAACTTTCAGTCCTGCAAACTCCATTCATGGTAAGCAACCTATACAGGAGTATTATTTTAAAAAAATATTTTATAGCATATTTTCACTGTAGGTTTACTATGTTTAGATATGCTTAGATACACAAAATACTTACCATTGTGTTATAATTGCCTACAATATTCAGTAAACATTCTGTACAGGTTTCTACCTCAGAAGAAATAAGCTATACCATATAGTCTAGGTATGCATTAGGTTATAGCATCCAGCTTTCTGTAGGCATAGTCCATGATGCTTGCACAATGATGAAATTGTCTAAAGACACATTATTCAGAATGTACTCCCATCACAAAGTGATGCATGACTGTACATGGAATCCAAAAAACAAAACAAACAAACAAAAACAACAACAACAACAAAAAAACCTAACAGTTTCTCTGTGGAGCGGTTTCTTCACTCTTTGATCCTTCATACTGCTCCCTGTCTTTAAGTCAGAGGGCATGAGCTTATATCTCTGGGCTTTGCTTAAAAGAATCCATATTAATTACTGCTCATCAGCATTCATCATGGTGACAGCTCCTGTTAGCAGCGCTGTTTATTTTGTTCTTACCTTTTCTGCTTGGCTGTCAAGTGGAAGAATTTTATGGTTCTTGAGGGAGCAATTCTTTGCTATGACCAGCTGCTTTGAGGGAAAAAAAAAAAATCTTCTCTTCAGTGTTGTACTGACTTTGGTAATTCCTTGTAAATAAAATGGCATAAATGCAACAATTAATAGTGTTCCTTAATTGAGTTCATTTATAACATAACAGAGTTAAACCAACCAAAAAGCTGTTGAACAAAATCCTGAACTCTGATAGTATTTCAAGGACTTTTTATAGCTAATAAGAGAACTTTACATTGTCTTCTATAGATCATATTGATATATTGTTTGGCTTAAACTTTATAATCATGTGTTATTACTTTATAATATCATTTATATTTATTTTGTATTACATGCTAATAAGTTATGTTTTGGATTTTTTTGAATTAATCCTTTTTTTATTGCTGGAGTTTTCCTTAATTTTATCTTAAACTCAGTTTTTAATAAAGACTTTTTGGCTTTATTAGCATCTCTTGTAGTCTTTCTCAGCTTATCAACTCAATGTCTTTGCTTATGAAATAAGTTTGTACTAAAAGTAAAGACTGAACTTCAAATAATGAGATGCACTTAAAAATACTGTAGTGGTTTTAGGAGAGGTATTTTCCTTGTGGTAATATGAGTTTGGTAATTTTGGAAGTATATATCACTGAGTAAAGCTAAAAAAGCTAAATTAAAATATTTTTTTAAAAATCTTAAGCATCAAGTAACTGACAGAATAGTACAAAATTACTGGTCACAATTCAAAAGAAGAAGACAACATTTTAGAGAGATAAGACCAGAAATAAGGGCTTCTTTTGTCATGGGGGGCATTCAGGCACCCCAGAAATTGTTAAAATAGAAAAGAGATTTGACAGCCTTACAGGGCTAAAGAAATAGAAGCACAAGAACCTAAAAATAGTAAGTATGAATCAGAAATAAATTAGCCTTTTCAAAGACTTCAGTTCTATTGGAAATCATTGTTACTGCCTAATAAATCTCAAGAACTAAAATTTAATTAAGGTGAAGGTATGCTGCCAAGTACCATCCAAAAATAATGCAAATACCTTCTGGAAAAAATAACTTTTAACTCTCAAATTTATTCTGCAAATATTTTGTTTTTAAATTTAATGTCTCATACACTATCAAAGATATTTAGACATGCCAGAATCAATGACAAGATGAATAAGAAATAGCATAAGAAATAGACTTGTTTTGTAGTAGATTAACATATACAGACTATAAAACAAAGATAATTTATATGTTCAGAGAGATAAAAGCCAACATTAAAACTTCTTTAATGAGCCCCAGTGGAAATTCTAATTTCAATGTTTCAGTGAGTGAAATTGGAATCCAGTGGATTAGCAGTAGATTACACATAGCTTAGAAATGATTTAGTGGTTTGGGAGATGGGTTAGAAAAAAAATCCAAAATGAAGATCAGGAGTTATAAGAATTATAAATACAGAAGAGGATGTAATTAACTTAGACGATGCAGAAAATATTCTAACCTGTCTTTAGTTGGAGTATAATGAAAAGGGAAATAGAGTAGAATGGGTCAGAGGTTATATTATTTAAAAACGCAAGCTGAAATGTTTGAAACTAATAAAAAAATTAACCCACAAATTTAAAGAACCCAGCAAATCCCAGGCAGAAAAGATAAAACAGGAATTCACACCTAAACATATATACCCATCCTACAATAAATTTAAAGCAATTAAACACCATAAAGAAAATCTTAGAAACAGAATGTGATAAGATTAGGAACAGATCTTACCACAAAAGAGGTAAAAAAGATTAAAAAGTACCAGAAGATTTGTAATGAAAGCCTCAAGAGCAGCAAAGGAAGTTAGAATGAGTGAATAATAAGTAAGTTGAGGAAAATAACTACCAACCCAGAATTCCATACTAGCTAAAGTATCCTTTGTTCCATTGTATGTCAGCTATGTTCTCTCTTTAGCTGTTCTCATAGTTTTTATTTCTCTTTGTTTTTTCGAAGTTTCTTTAGGTGTTTAAGTCCAGATTTCTGATTTCTTTGTTTCTGTTTGTTTATTTAAATATCTTTTATTTGGAATTTGTCAGTTTTCTGAATTTTCCTTCTATGATGGAAATTTTGTACTCATTGTAATTCCTGTCACCACTCTATCACTCTACCACTCTATTCATTTCCTTTTGGAATTATGTGTGCACATATACACATATAGATAGGATAGATAGATAGATAGATAGATAGATAGATAGATAGATAGATAGAT